>NC_034590.1:159263759-159301727 GCF_900095145.1 Mus pahari | reverse complement strand
TGTGTGTGTGTGTGTGTGTGACTTACTTAATTTCTTTCCTTCTTTCTTTCTTCTTCTCTGTCAAAAGTCTTGCCAAAAGTCATCAGCTTGTGGCCCCCAGAACAGTAGGAGAGACTTAGAGGCCAGAGGTCATAGGCTTTTGGCCTTCATCCAAGGTCAGCACCTGACACTGCCTCCAGGAGCTTTTTTTGTGTACACACACTTTTCTATCCTTACAGAAAAGGAATGCTTTTAACTATACTCCTCAACATGTAAGCATCAGTATAGCTGTGAATTGTATTGTTAGAATATTTGGTGTTTAAAACTACTGTTTGAGTGGCTGACCTGAATTTCATTAAAAAATAATCATTACATGAATTTTTACTTAGGATTAGGACAGAGTTTCCAATGATTTCTGAAATGACCTCACACATAGTTCTATCATTTTGTATGACATATTTATGGGAGGTGGCATTACCAGCTTTGACAATTATGAAAATCAAAGTAGCAATCAACTCTGGAAAACATTTAGGATGCTTTATGTTCTACAGTACTAAGTACTCAACCAAGATTTCATTCTTTATGTTAAACTGAGCAAGTACATCCACCTCATTAGCATGCTAATTGGCTTTCACCTTTAAGAAATGCTAACAGTCCATGTATACCAATGACCTGCTTTGAAATACACTTATGATTTACTATCAGTCAATATTTGGTTTACATACTTATTTGTATTTCTGTGTAGCTGGGTTCAAGAAAAGAACAAGTTCTTGGGCAAAGAGGTTTCGTGAGGGTAAATAATTTAAGAATCTCTGCTCTAGGCCATTTACCAGAGAGTACACTGCAGAGAGCCGCTGTTTAACTGGCCCTATCAGATGCCAGCTCTGTGCTAAGCAAACAAAGCCCAAATCTCTGACCCTCCTTGTCGATGTGTCCTTCGCCCTCTAGTTGATTTACAAAGAGACATCTAGAAGCCAGTTACCCAAAGCGTGGCTTCCCCCCAGCGGTATAGTTAGAGGTTCACCCGCCCTCTAAACTTAAAATGATTTGTTGAAGATGTGACAGGGAGCACCATGACTTAGTTTGACATTGGTTAATTAGGTGCCCTTTCTCCATGTTATAATGAGACAAGGTGCATCATGGACAGACACAGAGTGAGACTAGAGGGTTGAAAAATATTGATGCCTGTGGTGGTTTTAATAAATAAGCCCCTTATAAACTCATATGTTTGAATGCTTGGCCCGTAGAGAGTGGCACTGTTAGAAGGCGTGGCCTTGTTGGAGGGAGCATGTCACTGTAGGGGGCGGGCACTGAGGTCTCCTATGCCCAAGATACCTCCAGTGTGGCACACAGTCTCCTTTTGCCGCCTGTAGATCAAGATGTAAAACTCTCAGCTCCTCCTCTAGCATCATATCTGCCGGCATGCCGCCATGATGATAATGGACTGAACCTCTGAAATGGTGAGTTGGCACCAATTACATGTTTTCCTTTGTAAGAGCTGCTAAGGTCTTGGTGTCTCTTCACAGCAAGAAAACCCTCACTAAGACAATGCCAGAAACGTGATGCTGCCAAACGGGGGGGTGGGGGGGGGTGGGGGGGGGGGTAAGGTTGCTGCACAGCAAAGCAGCAGGGAAGAGGAAGAAGCCACAAGAAGAGGGAACAAAGGGCAAAGACAAACAAGAGAACACAGGAGCACAGGAGCGTGGTCCATTCCACAATTTGGCCCAGGATGGGCTCTGAAGCAAGACCTAAATCTGAATGCAAACCATAGGCAAACAAACCATCCCACCACAGACTGTGGTGATCAAACCGGAAACGCAGACTAACCCAGCTGCTCGCTCACCGAGGCCCAGCTGCGCTGCTTACCCTCTGCGTGAGGTCACTGGCCTCGTTGATGTACCGATCCCGCTCCTTCTCCAGCTGGAAGATGATCTTCCTCTGCTTCTGGGCCTCGTCCTTGTAGTTCTGGATCTCCTCCTCCAGGTTCTTCTTGGCTTGCTCGTGGAGCTTCACCAGGTCCACCTGCTTCTGCGTCGCGCTGACTGCCTTGAGCATATTCTAAAGGAAAAAAAAAAAAAAACGGCAATAAAGTGGGCGCCTTACTCACGTGTTCGGGAACCTGGGGTTCAGGTTACCCAGGTCCCTAGCTCTGAAATAACTAGATGCCTTGCATTTGGTGTGAATCACAATTATTACTCTGTCTATCTAGTCATGACTATGAAGAGTTCCTTTCGTGAACTTTGCACAAGGCACATTTTAGCACACTAACAAATCACCACATCCCAAATGTACTGGGCGCTGTTCCCTGTCTCGCAGTGGGAGACGGAGGCCAGAAGGATAAAGTTATGTACAAGCCAATGACCTCACACCACGGGGAAGCAGCAGAACCGAGAGTGGGACCCGCCTCCATCCCAGCTCTGACCCTTCATGTTGTGAAGACTCAATCACCAGACCGAAGCGCCTAAACTGGGTTTTGACTACAATGTAAAATAAAACTAGCTTACTAAGAGTGCAGAGGTGTGCACAGTACTGACAGAGACCTGAACAGTCTGGGCAGGAGGCAGAGGCAGGAAGATCTTGCCTTCAGAGGCAGAGAGCTCCAGGAGGCTGGTGTGGGCTATGTGAGACCCTGTCTCTAAAGGAAAATGCAAGGACTAGGGGTGTGGTTAGATGATAGTGTTTGCTCAATGATATCCAGAGCACTGGAAAAGCCCAAAGAACATACATACATACATACATACATACATACATAATATGCAAATGCCTATAAATAGCAAATAACCAATAAAACCTACTCTTACATCACTACTAAGAGAAATGGAATCATAGGGAGAATACCAAGAGAGAATGATATGAACATTCTTGCTACAAAAAAGATAAATCTTAACATTTTAACATGATAACCACATTAATCACCCTGACTTGATTATGGGACAATGTACAAATGGACAAAACATCCCTCTATATCTGGAGTAAGAAATGTAACTTATTACATGCAAGTTAATAGTAAAATAAAACTATCATAATAAAAGCAAAAGTTTTACAGTAGGCCTATTCACAAAAGTCTAACAATGAAAACATAAATATCTACCAAGTAGTGGGCACCGGAAATACACAGGATGTCCATACAGTGAAATATTACTCAGCCATAAAAGGGAATAAAGTTCGGGAATGTGCTGCAATATTGACAAAACTTTCAAACAGTATCCTGAATGAAAGAAGCCAGATACAAAAAGTCACACGGTGTGTGATTCCCTGTCTACAGGGAGCCAGGATTACCAAACCCACAGAGACAGAAAGCCCATTTCAGGTTTCCAGGAGTGAGAGGTGGGGGACGGGGGGGGGGGGACGTGAGTAACGAGGTAACGAGGACAGAAAGGGTTCGGAGTTTCCATCCGTGTGATAAGAGTGTTCTAGAACTAGATAGTGATGTTGAGCTGTTACACTGGGGATGTTTGAAATGTTCCTAGTGATACATCTTGTTATGTGTGTATTTTACCACAATTTGGGGAAAGAAAAAGAAAGAAATTATTCTTCAATGATAGAGCTTCCGGTAAGATACCGAGGTTTCTGCAAATAAGCCCTCCCCCATGGTCCTGTATGAAACCTTAACAAAACTCTCTGAGCCACCAAAGATAAAGGGCAGAACAGTAGGAGGGAGAAAAGGGGGGATTGCCTGAGAGTGTAATAAGACATAAATGTGGTCAAAATGTTTGTTATGTGTGTGAAAATATTATATTAAAACCATTATTGTGTATAATCAATACATGCTAATAGAAAACCTGAATTTCACTTTCCATTGTTCCTGCTTTCTTTATGTGGATGGCCATGTCCCAGGACCCTGGCCCAGTGAGTCTGGGACCCTGGTTTTACATTTATTTATTTTGTCTGGCACACATATAGAGGTCAGAGGACAATGAGGAGGAACCCGTTTTCTCCTTTCACCAAGAGAGTTCCAGGGATTGAACCCAGGTCATCAAACCTGGCAGCAAGCCCCTTTACCGGATGAGCCATCGCACCACCCCTACCGTTTTTTTTTAGGCTGCACTGGGGCACTGGTAACTTCAGGAAAACTTTAGGTTGGCCGCCCTGCTTCTGCAAATAAGATGGAGAAGCAAACAACCTTGTATCCTGACAGACATGCTGCCCAAGAGGGAGGGCTCACCTCACCAGCCACAAATGAATGGATCTGTGAGCCCCTGAAGGGCTCCATTTGTGTGAGAGGATGTGTGTGAGCTTGTCCGTGTGTGGTGCTGTGAATCCAACCCAGGGCCTCATGCATGCCACGCAGCAGCAGCCTCTTTGCCGCTAAGCCCACTAAGTCCCCAGCACTGGACCTGCATAACTTTGGAGTTCCATAGACAATGTACACCTGGGAGTGGATAGCGACAGCCACTTTCCTGCCATACGGACAAGAAACAGAGTCTTTACAACGAAGAGAAATGAATGGAAACATCAGTGTGAGAGCTTGTGGTGGGGCAAAGAAGGCTCCATCCTGAGAACGCCGAGCTGGCTCCCTGGAACTTCCTGGGGGCTGGATCCAGGGCTTCCAGGATGTGCCTGACAGTTTCTTCTCTAATCCCTAAAGGAGCCCACGGTGCAATTATGTCTGAATAACCACTGAACTAGAGCATGTAAAATGCTCATGGAACATTAGCCGGTCAATGATGTAGAGAACACACAAGGTCAGTTGGATTTTCAGGTACTTGGGTGAAGCACTTATTTTATAAATGTCACTCCAGGCAACACTGAACAAATAGATGCACCACAATGACTGTCCAAACAATGTCACTCTTTCCATGAAGACTGGCATTTCATATCCGTGAGGAAAGAATTCATTAATCAATAAAGTTGATTGCATACCGACTGGGTCCCATGCAGGCAACTGAACCGCAAACCCTGCCCTGAAGCAGGAGCCTGGGAGTCAAGCCAGATGAAGAAATGGGAAATAACCTTTATACTGTATGTCCCGTTGTAGCAGAAAACCTACTAGCCATTTACAAAGACAAGTACAATGTGAGCGATAAAAATTAATTTAAAAACTAAATCCAGAGCTGGAGATGTGGCTTAGTGGTAGAGCATTCACACGCACAGCTTGTGTGAGGCCGGCCCTGAGTTCCCTTGCCAGCACCACAAGGAAGGAGAAAGGGGGAGGGTGACTAAATCCAATGGAATGTCCCCTAGAGGTAAGATTGCAGAATAAAGGACAGTTTATAGGCCTATTGGGAAGAGGCTTCAATAATTTTCTTGGTGAATGTTTTTTCCAAAGAAACATTTAATCTGCCCATTCCTGAACATTCTCTAGTCTACGTCAAGTGCAAATGTAGCATGTTCCGTTAAAACTTGTTCTTCTCTGAGAACACAGGAAGCACATCCCTGAGCGAAATCCATCCTGTCACCTGGAAGTAGTCTGGCCCCTCCGTCCTGGCCTGTGACTTCTCCCTCCCAAGGTAAAACCCTCAGAAGTCTGTCACAGGAAGAAGGAACACTCTAAGGAAGGTAGCAGAGAAGATCTGCCTTTATGGGAAAGCTCGAAGTCGATCAAAACCTTCCCCTCAGCTTTAGACTGCCATGAAGACCAGAAGAGACAAGGGTGAGAAACCAAAACCAAATCCTATGTGCCGTATGAGACCCTGGGTTCGATCCCTTGGCCCACAAGAAAGGGGAAATATTCCACTCAATCCAGTGGAATAGTTTCCTAGGTGTAAGTTTGTAGAAACCTGAAAAGGCAGACAGAAAAAAGGCCACACTTACCTCACCATCCAGTCATTTCCTTACCTAACACCTCAAAGGCATATTTCAATTAGCACTCACACCTGTAATTTGGGGATTCGTCAAATTGTGGATTATAGATATTAAATTAAGAAATTTGATGAACTACTTAAAGAATGCCAAGAAACACAGCAGCAATGAGACCAGAATCCCAAAACGCCCTGAAATCCCTGTAGGCAGTGTATATGCTAATTTTCCGGAGCCCTTTTGTTCTGGGCAGTGATAATGTAGCTGCAGTTGGGGCCAGACAATGGTGGGACTCAAGCACCTGCCCAGAGGAAAATGAATCGGCATTATTTATTCTAATCCCTTGCTGTTCGCCTCAGACATTCCTTTCCAGACAGCTTGCGCGTGCTGAGTGGATACCACAGGGTGAGAGGGAGGCATTGTTTACCAGAGTTGCTGTGACAAGCTCACCTTGTTCAATATGTCCCTCTCTCTCAGAAGCTCCTCCATCGCCTTCTTATCAAGTTCCGCTTGCTTCTTAGAAGACTCCACCTCTAAATTGCCAGACAGGAAAATAATAATGAATGTGGAGTGGATCCAAGGGAGAACGTGACTAAGCCAAAGTGTATATATATAATATTTAATTTCATGTGGTCAGCTGTAGCTGGGCAACTCCTCTGAGCTGAGTGACAGGTCAGGTGACCTTCACCCTAGCTCAAGGATGAGAATCTTCTGGTCCCACTAAAGAGATGGGAAAGGAAAACTAAAGGAGATTAAGCCAGCCACAGGACCAAGGGTTAGCAAGGGTAAGGTTAAAAGCCTGAGCCTGCTGGCTGCCAAAGGTCTTTGAGCTGTTCAGATCTTCTTTCCTTATAGCTGTAGGTAGAATTATAAAATGTAACTACCTAGAACTTGTTACATCTCTCCATTTGCCAAGTCTTCCTTTATGCCTCTCAGTGGAATTCTGTAGCTTTTTATATATAGGTCTTATAGACATGTTTGTAACTTTGTTTATAGATATTTTATTACTTTAGTTACTACTGTGGAAGAGGAGTCTAGCTAATTTTTTTATATATGAAATTCTACTGGTGGCTACATATATTTTATAGCCTTCTACCTGATTGAAATCTCTTATTAATTCTAGAACGTTTGCAGATCATTTCTCGGATATTATTGTAGGAAATCCTGAAATAGAAAGGGCCCATGCTCCTAACCAATGTAGCTAGCACTGCTCTTTGATTAGGGTGCATCAAAACACCCGTATCTGTTTGGGAGGCTGAGTGTTGGAGACCTGCTTCAGCCCAGAAGTTCAAGACTATCCTGGGCAATATAGCAAGATGATATAGCAAACAAAAGTCCCCAAGAAAGGATATTGTCAATAGTACATATGAAATAACCAAAAAAAGAGGCATGCTGGTTCTCATAAATGTGACTTAATGGGGAAAGAATTTGATCCAATGCTCGATAGATTAAAAACTCTTCAGGGGAACTGAAGAGATGGCTGGGACGTTAAGAGTATTAGCTTCTGTTTCAGAGGACACAGGTTCAAGTCCCAGCACCCACATGGCTGCTTACAACCATCGGTAACTCCAGTCCAAGGGATTCAATGCTCTCTTCTGGCCTTTGAGGGTACCAGATATCCACGTGGTACACAGACACTCAAGTAAAACACTTATAAACATTAAATAACTGGGTATATACACATATAGTCAAAGCAGGGAAAGGGAAGGAGGGAGGGAGAGAATGATAGAATGATCTCAAGGCTTATAATTACATCAAGGAAAAATACGAAGATTGAAACATGGGACTGTTTTGGTCTCATTTGGCCAATTACAAGATCTAAAGGTTCCATTAATCTTCATTTCTGTCATGGAAGACTTTAGGTTGTAAATCCTCATTACCCTGTGAGCATCCTGCAAGCAAGGTCTTCCACATGCCCAGTGTTAGCTCACGGCCTGTCCCAGTTTACAGAACAGATACATGGAGAAGTTGCTGAGCTAACCTGCACCTACAGCTCAATGAAAGGTCACCTCCCACTGTCTCAGAAGGAAAAGCAGCTGGACTCCCCTAAAGCTCACTTGACAAGAGATCTAGATCTTGTATAACTTGCAGAGAGGCAAAGTGTGCTTTTATGCATATCTTCCCATTGTTTATGACACACAACATCCTGTAAAGAAGTTAAAAAGACATGTGTTAAAAAGACGTGTGTGTTCCTACATCGCACAGTCAGAGTACATACTCAGAGTCTCTTTCTACAAGTCCGGAGCTTTTTGTGCCACACAGGATTTGACCAGTACCCTACATTTTTAATTATATTGTTGTTCAGAAAACAACACGTGGCATTTAGTAAGCTCTTAACTCTGTGCCGGATACTTCTGAAGGACAAGCAAGCTCAGATCTTATTAATCAAGTACATTCATTTCAACTTAATCCTCGTCTTCTACAAAAAGACCTATTTACTTCAGTGGCAAATATTGAACACTACTTTAGGTTAGACTCACACGGTGCCAACAGAACCTATGGAAGGATTTGGTAAGTAAAGGAAGTTTGCAGGCTTGGAGATGTTGGCCCCTCCAGTTGGAATGTCATCTGATGTCACACACGGAGTCCCAGGTTGTGAGTTGGCAGTAGTCACCTATGAAATGCTTATAAATAAGAACGCAGTAGGTTACCTCTCTCTAGCCCCAGGATCTGGTTCTTCAGGGTCTCCTTCTGCTGTTCCACTTCTGCCTTTTGGTCATCGAGCTGGTGCAGTTTCTTGTGGATCTGTTCTCTGATCTTGTTAAGCTTCCCAAGGTCGAGGCGCATCTGGTGGATCTCATCCTCTTTGGCCTGCATTAGGAGAGAAACTTAGCTGGGATGCTGAACAAATGAAGACCCAGCAGCGGACTGAACTCAGAACCAATAACAAGAGATTTCTGTATCAGTGTAGTTGATCCGTGGAACTGGATCAAGGTGCACACATTGTTCAGTTTCTAGAGAAATTGAACGCCTCTGTTCTATGACTAAAGTATGTGGTGCATAAAATAAAAATAATGAAAAGGCTGATTCAAAAAGAAACTTGATGTTTTAAGCTGCTACCTATTTATAAAATCAAGCAAGAATGCCAAGTTATGTGTATACAACTATATGAGTTCTGCATACGAATGATATATTTGATTGGCAGTTTTCATGAACTTACAAAGCGATCTCTCTGAGAATATTTAAAATATTTAAACATTCTTTCGGACCTACAGGGTCATAGTAGCCCAGTTCCACACACCGGAGAGTCATCCTTCCTCAGAATGTGTTGGTCCCTAGATGTGCAAACAGACCAGTGGTCAAGGTCGGTAATATGGAGAAGCAAATCAACATATTGGCAAGAGATGTCAGAAAAGGAACTCTCCAGTCTTGGGGCCTTTTTTATTCAAACTGAAATTCACTGTTTAAAGAAACATTGCCAGCAAGGACTGGAAAGATATCTCAGTGGTTAGAGCACTTGCTGCTCTTCCAGAGGACCCAGGTTTGATTCCCAGAACCGACATGGGAACTCCAGTCCCAGGGATTCAGCATCCTTTTCTGGCCTCTGTGGGTATCAGATATGCATGTGGATGCAAGAAAATATAAAAGAAAATTTAAAGGTTTTTTTTTTTCAATTTTTTCCATTTTAGATAACTAGAAAAATAATGACAAAGGCAGTTCAGGTTTCTTCTGCAATGGTCTTAACTCTCAAGAAATTTCACTCTGCGTGCTACCTCTGGGTTATTACCAGAAACATAATTCCATTAATTCCAGGATGTAACAAAAGTCGTCCATCTTTCCAAATGTCTCATTCATGTTATCAAAGAACAAAATTAGTGAGATAATTTTTTTCTTGCTATAATTTCAACTCAGGAGCTAACATATCACTCTGACCAAAGTGACCACTTCATGTCTGCTCCAACTTACTACAGCATCATAAAGAACAAGCTCCAAGTCAACTCACTATAGACTCTTCTAAATTTTCTTTGCCTCAGACCCTAGAAGGTTCAAGTTGGCTGATCCTAAAGCCTTTTCAATGGTGTAGTGTTCAAATTATATAGCCATTAATCCAGACTCCATGGTTAACTACTTCAGAAAATCCTGGAAAAATCTCTTCTTTGGGGTATGCATTTAAAACAAGATCCATAGTGTGTGTGTGTGTGTGTGTGTGTGTGTGTGTGTGTCCTCTTTAGATTCTCCAAAAAGACTATAATACAAAAAAAAATGGTCTGGCTCACTTCTCACATCTATACACAATTCTGGTAGGCCATTTATTTTATGCCCAGTGTCCAGATATAGTAAAAATAGGGAATATTGATTTTCCTTTCAGAACTGAAGTGAAAAATGTAGAGTTGTCTGTTAATCACAAAGGCACGTGATACAGACCTTAGTGTCAAATGAGTACACACTGTTCATGTGCAAGCATAAAGTTCTCTCTTTATTGAGAGAAGGGAGAACAGGAAAACTACTTGAAATATACCCAGCAGTGCCAGCCTATGCCCTAGCTCTCCCAGGCTACCTTCTCCTTATAAACAGTAAGCTGAGCTCTCTATTGCTCATGTAGTGAATGGATTCTAGCTCCGGGCAACTGGTTACTTGCGGGGCTAATTACAGAGATGAGCTTCTGAGCTTGCTTGAGAACGTATTTGCATGTGCATATGATGAATTCTGTAAGTAAGAGGGGAAGTCTGATGACTCCCCGTTTCTGGGCCTGAAGTGATCATCACTGTGAGCCTGCCCCTGCCTCTCTGTACCAAGGCTCTCCTCACTCCGGCTAATGTAAGGGCTCCAGTGGCCAACCAAACTTCCATTCACAGGTACTGAGGATAGGTAGGGCCCAGGCATGCACGCAGTGTTTACTTTGAGTTCCAGGGCCTTCTGCTGGTTTTCCTGGGACAGCTGCTCACAAGTCAAAGTGTGCTGCTCATTCTCTTGCTGGAGTTTCGCGTTCCGCATCTGAAACTGCTCCACCTCCTTCGCAGCTCTCTCGTTCAGTATCTGAAAGGAGGGGAGTGAGGGAGCTGGTTAATGCCTGTTAATCTGATGAAGGTGTCTGCAAATGCACACAGGAGGCCCCGCAACCTCCAGAGAAGATACCAACCACGGTCCTTCTCCTCTTACAGAAAAATTTCTTTATCCCTGGTGAAAGTACTCACGCACTCAAATAAATATAATGAATGTTAAATGGCTGAGGAAACCGATGGCTTCTAACGAATAACACAGTGAGCATTTTTTTTTCCTGAAAACCTTTGGGAAGTCTTGTTCACAGGTGGCGGATAAATATTTTAATGTCAGTGTGCCGTTTGGCAGGCTTTGCCTACGCAACAATTTCTATAATCATTGCAAATGAGCTAGAGACTCAAATGAGTTTTGTCAGCTCCGGGGCTCTGAAGCTGTGGCCTCCGAAGCAAATCCTGCTTTAGCATGCCACCATCATTTTTCTGAGCAGAACGGGTCCCCAACACCAACCCAGAGACAATTCCCCGCTAATCCAACTTAAGTTGAAACTGGGGGGTCAGCGGTGGAGTGACGTAGGGCCTCTGCACAGACGTGGTTTAAAACATCAAAGGATTCTGTTTGAGAACTACTTCTGCTGGGAAAATGCTAAGGATGCGAGGATAAGGAAGGAGCAGAAGGAAGAGAGCAGAAGGAAGAAGGGGAAAAACCAGGCACATGCTTTAACTGTACCTTCCTGTGTGCAAAAACAAATCACAGAAAGAGACATCCAATTTCCTATCCCTGGGAATGAGAAAAAAATGGAGCCACCTTGCTCAAGATGAAATGTTGTTTTAGATGGATCCTAGATACTGTCTTATAATAGTATATTATGGATCCTAGATACTATTATATAATAGTATAATATAGTATTATATAATAGTATAATATGGATCCTAGATACTGTCATATAATAGTATAATGTAGTATTATATAATAGTATAATATGGATCCTAGATACTGTTATATAAGACCTTTGTTTCGCCCAGATGCCCAAAGTTGGGGTTTTTTTTCTTCTTTTTTTAATTTCATGCTCAAAGAAGCCTTGTGGATTTTCTTCTCTCCTGAAGACTGCACACTGTGTATCCATTTGAATTCTGACTTTCTATAAAATTAATAAGGCACAAATGACAAAGAAATATATTCTAATATCTACCTTTTAAGTAGAAAAGTGTTGTGTGCCCTGACAAGACCTTTAGAAACAAACTTCATAAGAGAAAAAAAAAATATTTTTAGGAAAAGACTCTTTACCTGAATGTAATGTTTCTTTAAAGAGTGAAAAAGGAGGGTGATACATATCTGTAATCTCAGTACTTGGAAGGCTGGGTCAGAAGGATTGCAAGTTCAAGGTTAGCCTGGGCTAAGCTCCCTCGGGGGAGGGAGGAGAAAAAGAGAAAAGATAGATTAAAATCATTAATATCTGTATAATCTTAAATGGCCACAAGAGGGGGAACATTTAGAAACGTGACTCTATTTAAAATGCATAAAGATTAAGGATGGCTTTCTCAACTTGAAACTTAAACCTGTTAGGAATGAATGCAGTATATCCGTTCACTCATCCCACCGAATTAAGGACTAATGGTCCATGGGCACTGTGAGGGGGTGACGTCAGGCTTATCTGTCTGTGCTGATACTGTTCCCACAAGCCACACTGAGCACTGAAAACAACTCTGGCACAAAGGGGAGTTACATTCTAAGTTAGTAGTGCATGTGGACAGTCACATGTGGTTTGATGGTTTCCCCACTGGACACCTCAGGTCCATAGCTCCATGGTGACCACATAACCAACAGGATGTAGTCAAAGGGAGACGGGGCCGGGGGAGGAGATTGTGCCCAGGTTGTGGTTCATTTTGGTAAAGCTCAAGCCAAACTCTTACTTGCTGAGAACTTCAGAGAAGCAACTGAGGAGAGAGGCACTGGGCTTTGGGGGACCAGTAACACGTGGTTTCTTGAGCTGACTGCAAGTGAACGAGACAGGATCTTGGAGTTGCATACTTGTGACAGACATGCTGCTCTGCATGTAGGTACACTGTCCATCCATGAAAGGTTTCAGAGAAACTAATATAAAGCCAGGCATGGTGATCGAGACCTCCAACCTCAGCTACTTAGTGGGCAAGGGAAAGGGGATGGTAAATACAAGATCAAAAGCAGACCCCTTAAATAAGAAATAAAAATAGGAAAAAAGTGAAGGATGGGAGATGGCTCGGTAGCAGAGTGCTCGCGTGGAGTGAGTAAAACCCTATCCTCAGTCTCCAGAACTCAAAAAGGAGAAGGAAAAAGCTGTCTTTGAATATCTATGGGGGTTGGAAGCAAGAAAATGGTTCATAAACGTCCCATTGGACACATCAAGATGGAGAGGGGCTGCCTCGGCGCTTAGAGTGCACAGGCTATTCTCCCAGAGGATGCAAGTCAGATTCCTAGAACTCACAGCCCATGTCACGGCTTTCGGTAACTCCAATCTTAGATCGCACACCCTCTTCTGGCCTCTGGGGGCACTAGGCATACATGTGGTACTCAGGCATACACCGAGCAAAGCATTCGCGCACACAAGAAAATCGTATTCAAAGCCCAGTTATGCCAATAAGTAGCAACTATCGTGACCACTGAGTTATACCTATTTTCCGGGGATGGAGGGGGCGAATCACAAAACGTAGGCTTTGGGCTGCAGTTCAGCTGGTAGAGGATTTGCCTACAAGAAGCATACAAGCATACAAGCAGGCCTAAGGTCTGTCCCCAGCACCAAACTTACTAAGTGTGCTGGTGCATGCCAGTAATCCTAGCACTGGGAGATGGGAGTCAGGAGGATCAGAAGTTCAAGGCCAGTCTAAGCTTCATACTGAACCCCGCCTGTGCTACATGAGAACCTAGCAGAAAGATAAAAGAGGGGATGGAAGGGAGGGGAAGAAGAGAAGTGGGGAGAGAGAAGGAAGGGGGAGGAGAGGAAGAGGAGAGAGGAGAGGAGCGGAGGCCACTGTCACCTTCTGTTCCTTGAGCTGCTGCTCCAGCCGCTGAAGCTCCTCCTTGCTCTTGTGCATGTACTGCTGCATGGCCTTGATCTCTGCCTGCCTGCCATCCATGTCCGTCTGGATCTGCTTGAGCTCTTTCTCCAGCTTTTCCTTCTTCCGAGACTCCCTGGAGGCTTCATTCTGACGGTGCTGGATTTCTTGTTGGAACTGCGGGGGACAGCAGAGAGAGAGAGAAGCGATGAGTCCTCCAGGTGGCAGGTCTCCTTCAGTCAAGACATCTTGGCATCTGGCCTGTAGCATGCTTCTACAGCCTCCGTGGGACAGGCATGCTGGGCCCAAAGTTCACAGGTTCGGGGATGTTCTGTGATGGTTTTTTAGGACCTTGACACCAAAAGGGCCATCCTGGATGCAGGCAACAAATTCGCCGATGATATTATAAATACCAACCAAATACAGAAAGCTGGGAGTCCTAAGGATGTTAAATATAAGAAGGCTATCCAGCTTTGCATTAGGAGGGGCCAGTTACCAGAAATAAGAACTTCTGTTACTTGATCATGGGTGTTGTTAAGCTAAGCACTGTGGTTACAACTTAATGTCCAAAAAAATCTATGAAAAGCCCTTTTCTTTTTTTTAAAAAAAAAAAAAAAAAAAAGGATTTATTTTATGTATTGCATTTGCATGCAAACTCTATCTGCATGCACACCTGTGACCTTTGTGCCAGAAGAGGGCATCAGATCCCATTATAGAAGGTCGTAAGCCGCCATGTGGTTGCTGGGAATTGAACTCTGAAAGAACATCCAGCGTTCCCAACCACTGGACCATCTCTCCAGTCTTGAAAAGCCCCTTTTTGTTATCTTGTGCTAAAGAATGTCTTTTCTTGTAAGGGTCTACCCTTGTGATTTATGTTGTGAATTATAAAGGAGCAGGCTGAGGGATTTCTTACTCCGTGTCTGTTGCAGGGACACCACCTGAGCCCAAACTTTAAGCAGAGCCACACACCGCCTTAGTGACCTCTCAGACAGAAAGAACCCTGGGCAAAATGGGCTCATGAGACAGGGCCAGAGAAACAAGTCAATACAGAGAACGCTTGGTCTGGACATAAAGGGTTATATCTGAGACAGGCATGAGATGGGGAGAGGCAGGAAGGACAGACCATCCTCGAACCGGAAGGTGGTGAGCAGACCTGACTGATGGCTATTTCGGCTTCTTCCTTGGCATGCTCTGCTGCCTGCTGCTTTTCAATGGTCAGAGCTAGGCTCTCCCGCAATTTCACCACTTCTGACAAGAGCTGGTCACGCTCCTTCGTCACCTCTTCTTTGAACTTCAGTAAATCTCGGATGCTGAACAGAAAGAACACAGGAGTCAGACTGAATGGCCACTTGTCTGGGGGTCCCTCCCATTGTCCCCAAGTCTGGCTTCCTGGGAGATCCGTGGTGCACACTGTTCAGGCCTTAAGATACAAGAATGGGAGCTGGTTGTGAGGTGTTTGCTAAAATGAAATGACAAAAAATAATAACTACAATAAGTTCTTTTTTTTTTTTAGTAAAGTATACTGTCTATTCCTGTGTGTGGTATGTGTCTCTGTCTGTCTGTCTATCCTGTGTGTGGTGTGTGTCTGTGTGTGTGTCTCTGTCTGTCTATCCTGTGTGTAGTGTGTGTCTCTGTGTGTGTGTCTGTCTGTCTTTCCTGTGTGTGGTGTGTGTCTGTGTGTGTATGTGTGAGTGTCTGTGTTACAAACACTTCTAAAAAGACAGAACTAATCATGTTATCAGTTATCTCCGAGAATTGGGATTTGGGGTAGAAAAGTTGGGAGCATGGGTTCTTCCTGAACCTCTGTGTTACTTGGATCTGTTTCAATAACACCATGTTGTTATTGTCAACTCTTATAATGAACCCTGCGGAGATATCAATTTAGGGAATTAGCTATCTAACATATCCACTGGGGGGCTATGTTGACAGCTAAGCTGTGTAAAGTAAAGCATAAATAAAACCAAATTATAAGCATCACCAGCTCTCTCCCCAGCCACTCCCCAAAAATTATTTTATCCCAAGGGGTGCAGCCCAGAGAAAACATTCCCCAAAACAAACTGGAAAGTCATGCATGCTGCCCGGCTTTGAGGGGCCTGTGATAATACTCATTGATTTGAATTGTATGCCAAATAGCTCCACATTACAAAATCCATCCCATCTGACTAGCCGTGACTTCCCACGGAATTAGTGCTTGTTGAGCGTGAAGCTCTGCGTCTGACGGGGCTTCTGCAGCAGGGCAAACCCGAAGAGAGGGAGCAGCAAGCTAAGACCATGCCCTGCAGATTCTTGCAACGGACAGTCATCAGGCAACGGCTCAAAACACAGGAATTTGACAACACTCATTTTACCAGTATCCTTGATATGATGTGTTTCAGAAGGAACCTTCAAACCCATGCCCAAATGCATCTGCAGAAATGAAACCTCAACTCTTGAAAAGAGTGAGCCTCAACTGAGCACACTCTTAAAGCTCAAACTCCAAGCTGCTCCTCCTCCACACATCACCCTCCTCACTCTCCACTTCTCCTGTCTCCATCAGTGCCCTCACATGGCTTGTTAGTGGATCTTCCATGAGTCCATCATTACGGAGACCATATGGTTGTCTTTCCTATTCCTCCCCCTAATGCCTGTACATATGTCGTCAAAGTCAGACCAATCGAGCAAGAAAATACAGGAAACTGAGCAAGTGACATTAGGTTTGGTTAAGAGGGCCAAGGAAGTGCACCTGCTCCTGGTCTGAGACTGCTAGATAGACTCTAGCAAGGCTTCTAAAGTTCTCTTCTCTTGGGAGCTCAAAGTTGAAGTAGGTAAAGATGTTGTTCTAGTTTGTCTGTTGTCGTGATAAAGACCAAAACCAAATCGACTTTGGGGGGTAGAAACCCCTCAGGTTACAGTCTATCATGAAGGGAACTCAGGGTGAGATCTCAGGGCAAGATCCTGGACACAGAAACTGCAGCGGAGACCATGGAGGGGTGCTGCTTACTGACTTGCTCCTCATAGCTTGCTCAGCCTGCTTACTTCTACAACCCAGGGCAATACCACCTACAGTAGGCTGGAGCCTCCCACATCAGTCATTAATCAAGAAAATGGCCCCAGAGACTTGCCTACAGGCAATCTAACTGTGTATTTTCTCAGCTGAAGTTCCCAGATGACTTAGCTTGTGTCCAATTGATGAAGTGAATGAATATGTGAATGCAGCACAAAACTAACCAGCGCAGAAATATCTTAAGGAAGCCTTTTAATACAATGTAACAAGGGTCACACTGGAAGTAGGTGTTGGAAACAAGAGATACAGTAGCTCTTCCCGCCTACTCCCGGGGATCTGGAAGTGGAGAGGAGGCAGAATAGGAATGCTGATTGTGACAAAGTAAGGATGGTGTTCCAGATGGGTTTTAAAGGATGGAAGGAGCTGATCACGGGGGAAATGGAGAAGGGACATCTTTGTAATGGTGGGGGGCGAATGTTTGTGCAAGGACGGAAGTATACAGAGTGAATGAAGGAGGGGCTCACCATGAGACTAAAGAAGCTAATTGCAGCAGACATTTGAAAAGTTTTGAATGGCATGTTAAGGAACCTGTCCTCTATCCTCTTCGTATAGGTACACAAGCAAGGATGGGGGGCAGGTGGCTGCCTGCATGCTCCGGAAACACACGGGAGCTTGCAAAGATGCCTAGAGAGAGAGACGTATTGCTGCAGGGCCAGCAGAGAATAGGGGTGCGGACCAGGCAGCAGCACTGGCCACAGGAAGTCAAATCGACAAGACAAGACGAAGCTTAGGGGATGAAGAAGTGGCAAAGGAAAGAGCATCCCGGTGTCTGCCCCGACCTGAGCAGGTAAGAAAGATGGGGATTCCTCATGGAGGATGGGTGAGAGGGCTGAAAGGGGGCAGAGGGGCCAAAGTTCCATTCTGTACAGCTTAAGAGAGAGGACTACATTCTAAGCTGCTTCTCCTTACACTACAGGAACGCGTAGCTCTCGCCCCTCATCAGTGACGCTGCGTCTGAGGCAGAGGGAGTCCAGTACAGAAAGACACAGCCGGTCAAAAGGCAACGAACAACTGGCCACAGGGATTCCAATCCCAATTGACACATCTACAACGCCACTCTGTCCTGAAGGACCAGCCAAGGAGGCTTGCGGAAGAGCAGGTAAAAAGATTCTAAGAGCCAGAGGTTCTAGACATCTGCTTCGAGATAGTGACTCCTGTATATGAGAGGGAAGCTGTACCCATGAATTATCAGCAATATGTCTGCCTAGACAAGACCTAAAAATGACAGAGCCATGAGGCATGCCATCATGGATGAGAAAAATCTCACGAGGCCCCGCCCCTAGATGATGAGCTGCAGGTGATCATTGGTTGCTGAGAGAATCAGTCTTATGGTAGAAGCCTCTTGATAGGTTATCCAATGCCAAGTGCTCAGCCCTAAACTCATACACATATAAGCAACACTAAGTGAACTCAGTAGGTTACACTATAAATTGTGTGTGTGTGTGTGTGTGTGTGTGTGTGTGTGTGTGTGTGTGTGTGTGATGTCAGTAAAGAGTAAGAGGATAAAATAATAGAAAGAAAAACCTAAAATATACTTATTAAAAAACCGTAGTAGCAGTTCTTCTCAAGAAAGAAATGTAGCTGGGCAGAGAGAGAGAGAGAGAGAGAGAGAGACAGAGAGAGAGAGAGACAGAGAGACAGAGAGACAGAGAGACAGAGAGACAGAGAGAGAGAGAGAGAGAATATAACCTTTGGGGAGGACAAGGGGACTCTTAAAAGGGAAAGGTAGGAAGCCTAGAGAGATGGTTCAGTGGATGGTTCAGTGGTCATGTACACTGGCTGCTCCTCCAGAAGACCCGGCTTTGATTCCTAGCACCGACGTGGTGACTCACAACCACCCATACCTCCATTCCCAGGGAGTCTGATGCCATCTTCTAGATTCCATGGGCACCAGGCATGTAAGCGGTACACAGACATACATTCAGGCAAAACACCTATACAAATAAAATTGTAAAAATAAACAAATCTTTAAAATCAGTAAAGACAGGAGTCAGGCAGTGGTGGTGCATGCCTTTAATTCCAGCTAACCGCGCCAGCCTGCACTGGGTTGCAGCACACCGCAAGGGCAGAGGCAAGTTTATACACTATCAAGATTTTGACCTACTTGCTGTCCTGATCCATTGACAGTCCAGACCCTTGCTCAACTAGTTTGGTCAGGTTCACTATTTCCTCCTTCAGAGCAAGGATTGTCTCCTTGGCCTTCTGCTCCTTGTCATATGCCGAGTCCACCATCTTCCAGGCTTTCTCAATTTCCTGATGGGCCAGAGAATATCAGTAAGGAGAAAAACAAATGGGATTCCGGATGCACAAAGAACCAGCACAAAGAAGAGCCCTATGACTCCAGTGGGCAGTCACTTACCGGAAAAGAATAATATGTTTTATACAGTCTGAGGGAGTTTGGACTGACTGAATTGTTTAGTGAGAGTAGCCAACAGAGAAGACAAGCAAGCATAGTTCAAGGAATGGTTTTCCTTGTGCAAGGGATTATTTCTGATAAATTGATAAATTTACAAAATTTAAAATGAGCACTTATATGCTTAACAAATACTTAAAATGGTTTTATTCTGTAAGGTAATCTGATCCTTAAATTAATAGAAAAATTCTTAATATTTTCAAGAAAAAATTATGTGTTAGTAGGACACGATGAAGCATGCCTGTAATCCTAGCACCAGGAAGGTTAAGGCAGGAGGATCATGAGTTCGAGACCAACCTGGGCTCCGTAGCAAATTCAAGGATAGCTTGGAAACATATATATATATATATATATATATATATATATATATATATATATATATATACATATGTACCCACATTAATATAACAAACACACACATAGTCCGTGTGTGTGTATGAGTGCATGTGTGTTTGAATGTACGTGTGTGTGTTCATACGTGTGTTTTGTCCTCAGGTCCCTGGTGAGTGCCTGAAACGTGTGGTCAGCTTTAGAACACTGCATAGGCAGGGTCTCTTCTTGCTGGTAGCAGAGTATGCACAGTAATCTTAGCAGTTCCCATCTTCAGAAGACCAAGCCCAGATGCTCACCAAGTGCACATTAGGCAAGCACCCTGCTTTGGTCCTTGGCTTATTTTGAGGGAGAGAGAATCCTCACAGTGTGTCTCAGGATAGCTCGTTTCCTTAGAAACAGATGCTCATGCTCACGAGGGAAAATAAACCCCACAGCAGGAAATGGAGGTATGGCTTATCCGGCTCTGACACCCTCACTGTTGTGAAATGTAGTGCAGACTATTTACATACACACTGAAAGGTGAATTACTGCTGCTTGAATAAAGGAACAACCTGCACATTTGTCTGCAACCACCTTGAGTATTTCCCACCACTTCACTATCTTGAAACATTTTTTTGTCAAATAGAAATTTAGTTCTTTATGTAAATAAAAACCTGCAAAGTTTAGATGAAAATATTTAACTTTTATGCTGACAAGGAATAAGATGGATGGGAAAGAGCTGGGAAAATTCAAGTTTGCTGTTCTAACACACAGAGAGTCCCCTTGTGTGACCACAGCCCATCCCTTTGTGACTCAAAGCAAAATGTCAATTTGTGGGCTCTCTCCTGGCGGACTAGCCATATGTACATCTGGGCAAAGCAAGTGAAGGATATCTAAATTGAGAATATGATTGCATAATGTTTTAGGCAAACCAATTTCACTAATTAGATTTTCATCAGTCTGTAACTTTCATTTCCAGTGTTAAAGTTTATAATGAAAAGTGTTTTTCCAATTATAAAATGAATTACAGTTTCCTTATAGTACGTTTCCAGCAGGAAAAAGAAAATGACAGTAGAGGAGAAGTCGTAATACAGGAGAGCAGTTTCTAAGAAAGCAGGTCAGCCCTATCTTGTACTGGTCTTGGAAGTTAATTTGAATTGGGTGACATCTGATTGCGTGCTTTCAAGGGAATTACCTAAAACATTCACAAGTCATTTCTCAGAGCTAGAGATTTAATTATAAATTAATACATCTCAACCTCTTACGACTTTGAGATCAACAGAGAACCTGTATGTTTTATCTTCAAGAAAATGCAACACTCTTAAAGATGAAAACCTTGTAGTGTGGAACAAAGGCAGACTTCCTCCCGATCCCCCAGACTGAATCTCTGGCTCTCCTACAAGAGCAATTGGGGAGACGAAGAGACATCAAAAAGGACCCTGAGAAGAGTGGTCATGAAAACAACTCCCTGAGAACTCATAAAACAATCTCTGCTGGAGCAAGAGGAAAAGTAGAGATGTAAGAAGAAAATGCTTTTAACAAGATATCAGGATGATAGATGGCTCCATGGATAAATCACTTGCCACAAAAGCACGATGACCTCAGTTACCCTCCCAGATTCTACTGGCAGCACAAGCTTCAATCCCAGTGCTAGGGAGGCAGAGGCAGGTGGACCAGTAGCACTAAACAGGCCAACCCAGTCTAGTCTAATATGGAAGCCCCGAGCTGAAGAGAAGCCCTATTACTAAAACCAAGGTGGGCATCATCTGAGAAACAATAGTAAACCACTGACCTCCACGTGAGTACACACATGATCGTGCACACACACATGTACACACACATGCATCTGCACACACACATGTACACACACATGCATCTGCATGCACACACACACACACACACACACACACACACTGTAAGGTGTATACTCATCCTGCATCAGAGATAACTCATCTTGCATCAGGTTCCCAGCTTTGCACTGTATCTCTAAGTCTTTTGGAAAAGCCATTATTTTACAGAAGCCAGGCAGCAACATATAATAAAGTTCTCCATTTGTTTTCAGCACGGTAAACCTCACCAGGGTTAATTACTTTCTTTCTAAAAGAGTACTCTTCCCTAGGCTTAATGTGCAGTTTTATCTAATAACTCATGCCTGGCCAGCCCAAGAGCTGTCAGTATAATGGACAAGTGATGTTGGAAACGCAGGTTCGTCTGCTTCTAGATCACTGACCTTCTTAAGAGATGCGATGGTGGTCTGGTCGTCCTGAGAGAGCTTCAGAGCTGTGGCAACCTTGGCAGAGTTCACCACAATCTCTGCGTTCAGCTCTCTGCACTTGGCCATGAGACGCTTCTCGTTCTCGTAAGACTTTTTCATGATGGTGTGAAGTTTCTCATATTCAGTCCTAAATTTTTCCAGACTTTTGTCTCCTGAAAGTTCACTGAGAACCTCCTGAAAATCTTTCTCGATTTCTTCAAATGCAGTTTCCTCCGGCATTAGTTTTTCAGCCTTTTCCTGCAAGAAAGACCGGGGATATTGCTCCATTACTTCAAGAAATGGCTGCTGGTGCCCCAGAATGAAAGACCCTCACACACACACACACACACACACACACACACACACACACACACACACAGCTTCTGGTACCTCAAAATAAAAGAACCTCATGTACAGGGCTAATGGTACCCCAGAACACACACAAAACAAAAGCTGCCAGCTAGCAGAAATATTGAAACTCTATGTTGGAAAGGGTCCCTTGGTCTCAGATGAATTTAAAAAGTGCATATGCATACATATATGGTATAATTAGTTGATATGAGGTTATACTCAAGTAAGGTAAGCCTTTTAACTCCAATAAGATGGGCATCCTCCGCAGATTTTAGCAAAGACAACGAGATACACAGTGAGACTATAAGGTTGACTGGGACTGGTGCAGTTGCAATCCAAGGAAGGCTAAACACTGTAGGCTACAACCAGAGACTAGGAAGAGATGGGGAAAGGGAATCACGGTCTCAAAGAGAGCATGGCCCTGCCAGCATCTTGACTTTAGACTTTCAGTATGGAGAACCAGGAGACAAAATATTTCTGGTTTAAGCCATCCAGTTTGTGGGACTTTGTTACGGCTGCTCTGGGAAATGAACACCTACTTATCAGGTACTGCCCAGCAGCACTACTAAGGATAAAGGTATGGCTAATGCATTCATCCATCCATTCAAGGAACAGTTATTCCCCCTTCTATAGGGGAGTTCTGTGATGGAGCCTGTAAAGGCAACCAAGGTAAGGAACAATGTCCCATATGGGGGATGTTTCTGTTTCTGTTTCTGTCCCATCTGGTGGAGTATGTTCTCTGGTAACAGAAATAGAGAATTCAGTCCCTGCCATAAAAATGCATTCTGTGTGCTTTAAGAACACATAAAAGGAGACTTCCTCCCAGCTTCGAGTATAAAGTACACTTTGTGAAAGAAGTGGTACTCAGACCACTAGACGGAAGAAAAGGATTCTCACAGGTAGCTCTGGAGAAAGATTATTCCCTGCAGCAGGCAATGCCCAAGGAGCAGGCAATGCCCAAGGAGCAGCTCACAGCCTCGCAAGTGCCTGAGATGCCCACACACAAGAGCTGTGACAAGGAGAAGGGGCAGAGACCGCCTAGCGGAATGGGATGCTGTGCTAAGGGATGCGGATGTATGCTCTGTCGGCCACAAAGACCCACTCAGAACTTCTAGCAGTGGGTACGGTTTGCAGACTTGATTCTTTCTTTCCACATTCTGCTTTGACAGCCTACACCCAAAAGGCCTTAACGGCAGCCACCCACTGCTCATCAAAGAAATCAAACAAGATGGTCTTTCATCCAATAATAATAAAACTCCCATCCATCCTGGAGATTATAAGTAGCCTAGTTTGCCTCTTCTCCCCACAAGCATAGCAAGCCCAGTGTGAGGAAACTTTATATAATCTTAGTTTAAAAGAAAAAAAATTCTTGTACTGCTAGTTAAATCCCTACACATGATGTGCAAGCAAAACATGGTTTTTAGAGATTTAAATAGACATGGTGCCTGTAAGACTTGGTGTAACAGCTTTAGTACTATTTTAAACCCATCTGAGTTTTCCTTACTAAAAGCAGATTGCTGCAGAGCATGATTCAACCAACGCACAAAGAAAGAAAAATCCTATTAAGCAAATGTGGCGCTGCTGTTGCTCCGACTCATTGATACAAAACCTGAGTCACAGACACACATTCACTTCAACAGTGTTCTGTGCTCTAGCCTGGAAAGTGGTGTTAACGTCAACACTTGATCAGCAGCCTAACGATTTGTTTGCACCCAAGTTCTCCCTGTGCACCTGGCACTTAGTGCAGGAATGGAAAAAAATATCAAAAAAAATTATATAAATGTTAAACTTTTGTGAACAAAAGAGATGTATTTTTCTGTGGTCGCTTCAAAAAGTATTCTATTAAAGGCAAAGAAAAAAAAAAAACAACAACAACTCTAGCTCTAAACAATAGGCAGTTGGTATCCTCTACATTGTGGCCAAGTGGGTATTTACAGGGTGATCAACATGAAGTGTTCAGAGGAACTGTGACACTCTGTCATTCATCTACCCAGAATGTCTGCCACATGCCGGGAAGTGCTCTGGGCTCTGCGGGTCATCAGCTTGTCAGACAACATGTTTTCCAAGGAGGAAAACATGGAGAGTGAAGAACAATGAACTGAGAGGAGACCGACCGTGAGAACCAGAGAAAACACAAAGCAAAGCAAAGCAAAAGAAGACAAGAAATGAAGAGGCATGAAAGAGACCGGGTAGTGGGGAGCAGTGATGTCCCTCAGTGTCCCGGGAGACTGAGTGATGGCACCTGGGAGCAGGGACAGTATGGGGGATAAGGAACAATGGGGGTGGAGCTTACAAAGGCAGACCTGAGGTGAAGGAGATGGGATGGTGAGGAGATGCAAAGGCAGAGAGAAGACAAGAAGCAATTGGGCGGGGCATGGTTGTGCTAGGAGATGCTGGAACCAGGGCTGGTTTCGTGGGTGTGGGCCCATTCAGTCACTCAAGACTTAGTCCTAGGAAGACTTCTACCTTGGTTAAATTCTCTGCTGTCACATCTTAAAAGTCTTAGTAATTTTAAAAAGCTTTTAATTTTACCCTGGGACTCACAAATTATACAGTTGATACTGGCTGGAAATTGTATATAATAGGTAAGGAGCGGGTGCACTCTAATAGATCAGTGAAGAATTTAAGTTAAGACCAAGATAAATGAGAACTCTGCATGTCAAGTGATGGCAACGATGTAGGGCTGTAGAGGTTATAGATGAGAGGGCTAATGGACAGACAGGTTACTGAAAGATGCAGAAGTCAGCCCTCATCAGTGCAACTGAAGATGAAGTGCCCAGGTACACAGGCGAGAGACGGGGCTGCGGGATGTTAACACGGGGTCAATGAGAACACAGGGCAATGGCAATGAGCTGGAGGACCGTGATCAAAGTGTGACAGCTGGTGATCATGTGTTAGGGGATCAGATCGCGACAGGTGGACAGGTTAATGAGGAAGGTAACGATGAGACATTTTCAATAACATCTCTGCTGCGGTATCGGTAATCGCCTGCAGTTCAGACTGCCAGTCACGGTCTGCGAATTCATGAAGAGAGGAGAGGTGGGACAGAGCCACAGGAGAAAAAGAGTGAGGATGCATATAGCAGGGGTGCTGGTGAAGGAGGATCAGAATTAGTGAGTATAACAAAGGATGAGTTCCAGTAGGAAAAAGGTGACAGGAAGAGGACCCAGGAGAAAAGAGGGGCGCTGACTCCTGACCTCCGTCATCCTGACGCTCTTTGGAGGCGGCCTCAAAGGCAGCCGAGGAGATCAGAAAACTGGGCTGGAGTCTGGAGGAGGGGCTGTGCACTGCCCCCAGTGTCTAAAAGGGCGACACGTTTTTCTGATTGCCAGCCCCGGCGCCGAAATCCGGCGCTCGGCGCGTCTTCGGTCGCCTGGCAACCGCCACGCCCCCTGCCGCTGAGGCAAAGCACAGGTTCGAAAGGGGCGGAGCCCCGCAGGTCGATACCCCGCAGTGGTCCGCAGAGAAATATGCAAATATATCCTGAAGTGGGTGGAGCCAAGGAACCGTGCCCCTGAGAAGCAGAGCAGAATCCCCAGACTCAGAAAAGAAACTAGTGCACTACGTATGCATAGAGCTGGGATAATCAGTCTTGTTCATGAAATATGTTTTTCTTTCTTTCTCTTTATCGCTAGCCCTATTCCCAACCCTCAAATTCAGCCACAAAGATTGTTAATAAGTGCTTGTGTGCTCAGATATGTTTTTTTTTTTTAAATCAATCCCATTTTCTCGTGTGTTTTTAATTTAGTTTGCTAGTGAACGTTAGAAATCATCTCATATGTTCTTTTCTCACTGGGCGGCGTTTTTTTCTAGGGTCTAATTTTATTGCACTGGTGCCCATTGCTTCGGACTTCCGCTTGGCATTTCAAATTAAGGACCCAACACATGTCATTTCCTTCCTCAAATGTTGAATAACAAGGCTGCCTCCAGTTCACCAATCATCATCATAGCCATTGATGTCTGATGTGCATTTTATGGACCTATATGTAAATTCCCCTGTAGGAGATATTGATGAGCGAGGTTGTGCATAGGGGAATCCTAGGGGACATCATATTAAAACATGCATGTGTGTTCTGTAAAAGAAATCTCACCGAAGGGCCACAGGGGCTAAGACAACATCTCCTCTCCCTTTCCATGTCCCTATTGTAAGATATATTCTTCCACTTCGCCCACTACACATAGGCAAAAGCTCTGTTCCGCAGCAAACTCGTGAACCCGAGACGTGGTGACCACGTGACTATCCGAAGTGTGTACCTTTTCCACGCTAACCAGCCTAAAAGTGGACTCTGCTATCCAATTGCAAAGCTGGAGTACGTACTAATCTAGTGGAAGGCAGTCCCTTAATGGCACTGCCCCATGTATGTTGTACCACAGCCTATGTCCCAGATTCTGCACCCATCCGACATTTACTGAACATCAAGCAAGGGCTAGACAAACATTAGTTCATCTAATTAGGCAATTTTCTAATTCTGTCAGTGGACTGGAAGAAGCAGAGGCACATTTTGCTTTTACTTTCGCTTCCTCCATTAAAGAAATTGAGCATTTCTTCCTATGAACACGAGCCACTCTGGGCTTCCCTTCTGTGAGCTGCCTGTTCATAACCTTTGCCAACATTTTTTCCCCTTTAAATATTTATTGAAATTTAAAAGAATAAAAATAATAAAATGGCATAGAAAAATTTTACTTTATTTGGATGTTTCAATAAACATTCATTTGGGGGATACTTAAGTAGGTATTTTTAAATTTTATAGTAATACATATTTCATAGTAACATTTAGAAACCTATGCCAAACAAGAGTAAAACTCATTTGCATATCACTTTTTTGACTTGTAAAAATTCTGCATTTGCATCTGCTTCAAAGGGATTGCTGCTTTGGCTCTGTGACTGGTGAGATAGTTCAGCGTTTAAAGGCATTTGCTGCCAAACCAGACAACCCAAGAAGAGTCTTCAAAATCCCATTGAGTGGAAGGGGTGAACTCACTCCCTACATTGCCCTCTGACCTCCTCCACATGTCTGCATTTTCCATCTAGCACACACACTCGCACCTCCCCCCACCACACACACACACTTAACATGTTAAACCATAGTATTTTGTTCTTTTAGTTAGTCTTGAAAAGGACCATTGAGTTGGGCTGGAGAGATGGCTCAGGTTAAGAGCACTGGCTGCTCTTCCAGAGGCCTTGAGTTCAATTCCCAGCACCCACATGTGCCTCACAACCATCTGTAACTCCAGTTCCAGGGATCTGGTGTCTCTGGTCCTTGAGGGTGCCAGGCATGTACACAGTGCACAGACATACATATGGATAAACACCCACACACATAAGATAATTTTTAAAAGACCAGAAGCAGTGTCCATGTGGTACACATACATATACACAGGCAAAACAATCAGACACGTAAACTTTTAACAGGTTTTAAAGATGCTGGAGAGGGGCATGGAGAATGGAGGTACACGTCTATAATCACTGCACTTTCAAGAGACTGGGGCAGAAGTATTGGGAGTTTGAGGCCCATCTAGATTACAGAGCGGGAAGGGACTGGGGTTGGGGGGTTGGAGGTAACAAAAGTTCACGGAGCATTCACATCGACTTTGGCTATGTGGTGAGGCTGTGTATCTTGCCCACCTTTTTATGTCTTTTCCTTCTTCATTTTTCCTTCTTTGTTTTGATTCGTCTTTGTGAAGCCTGGACATCAAAGACTGAGAACTGCTGTCTATTTTTTCACGGAACCGTACTCCTAACTTTTGGTTCTCCCCTTCTATTTACTTGTCTGTTTGCTCTTTCTCCATCAGTTTGTCCCTACAGGCCTCACCAAGTTACCTTCTTGTATGCAGTTCTCAAACCCGACCGCGTGGCACTGGAAAAGAGACAGATCTCTCAGTGGTTGCACAGCGTGAAAAGCACATGTCTGGAACCGAACATGGGCTTCACAGAATCGCAGCAACTATAAAAGGTTTTTAAATGAACACAGCCAAACATGTAACAGGCGTAGCTGCCTCTGGCAGTGTTTATCTAGGTTGTTTCATGTGACTTCGCTGCTGCATTGGTTCTGAATGAACCAGACCCATACATGCCATCGCATTAGTGAAGTGCGAAAACACATAGCATGGGGTACATGAGAATTTAATGTTCTCAAAACCTATTTTTAATGATGGTTCTTAAATGCTTTAACCTCCCTGATAGTCCACCACCCACCAGAGGTTTTGGGAAAGAAAGGATACAGAGGAATTGAACCTGTTTAGAAAGGTCCTTTGAAGCAACTCCTGTCTGTGTTGTCTGAAAATTGGCAGTTTAGTTCACAGGTTCGCAGTGGCAGCTTGAGCCATTTGCGAACGCTTCAGGCATACGCCAGCAGTCCAGTTCAGTAGAGTTGGGATAGCAAACATGAATCAGCAGAGGTGGCACTACCTAGAAGGAACAGCCTGGCCTCAGCCTCAGCGGGGAGGGACCAGAAGGAACACCAAAAGATGTTCTGAGCTGTGCCTCTCTCAGTGAATCGAAGATCAGCAGATCAGCGAAGACAAGAGACCAACAAGCATTGCAAGCCAAGCTCAGCCTCCATCACTGTTGGTAGAGTCTTATTTATACCCTCCAAACATCACATGTCCTCCTTGGATCTTGCCTCAGCACATACTTCTGTCTCAGCAGGCATCACTCTGCAATCAGCCCGATCCTCGGAAGTGGCAAGAAACCGCAGCACACCACCAGAAGTTCTTGGTGCGTTTCTCTTTGTAGAGTTCCGACAAATGGAGCTCAACTACGCAATGTGGGCAGACCAACACATGTGTGTTATTATCAAAGAATCCTTCATCATGAGTCCTTTCACGTGCTTACTTTAGCAGAGCATCCTTTCATCTGTGTCTGCTTCAGCAAAACATTCCTTCATGTGTTTGCCCCAGCAAAACAACAACACCCATGACTTTCCAAAGAATGCTTCAGATATCATTTCCGGCACATCCACTCATACTCAAAATTATTATCTGTTATCGCAGGGTTTCTACTGTACATGGGAGGTCTCAATTCTCTTTTGTTTTGTTTTTAGTGTGTTTTGTTTCGTTGGTTGGTTTGGTTTGTTGGTTTGTTTTTCGAGGCAGGTTTTCTCTGTGAATTTCTGGCTGTCCTGAAACTCATTCTGTAACTCTGGCTGGCCTCCAACCTAGAGACCCACCTGCCTCTACCTTGAGAACTGGAACGAAAGGAGCTCACCCCACCCCCACCTCCACCCCCACCTGGCCACAAGGTTTTCTTTTCTTAAAGAAACATAATGATATAATTATTGAAAATAATTTTGAATATTTCCCTGCCAGCATTTCTCAGCATGTAAGTATCACTTTAGTGTATTTTTGTGTTAGTATATCTGGTTTTTTAAAATTGCTATTTGAGTTGCCCACCAGAATTTCATTTTTAAAATTATTAAGTAAATTTTGACTCAAAATTAGGACAGGATTGCCAGCAATTTTCTAAGTGGCTTATAACAAAATTTTGGCATTTTTAAAACTTCAAATGTATGTTTGGTAGCATTCTCAGTATTGGTGATTAATAAGACCAGAATGTCAGTCAACTCTGACAAACACTGAAGATGTTCTATTTCCTTCCCACCATTAAATGTTAGCCAATATTAGCTAAAAATAAAAAAGCATGCATATCTCACCAGCATGCAACTTTGCTTTTGCCTTTAAAATATGGTAAAAACTAAAAGCACACCTCAGAAATATTTTTAAGTGAATTTCTTTTTGACTCATTGTCAGTTAATGTTTGACATGTAACCTAATTTTTACACTTATGTACCAAGGGACATGTAAATTTTTCTTGGGGTTATGAGTAGAAATTTTTAAGAAGTCCTGATTTCAGGTGTCCCCCACTCACAGAAAGAACAGTAGGGACTCAGAGGCTGTAGACATAGTTATTCTGACAATATTATTTATGACATGGGTAAAACAAAGATCCCAAAGTGGGCAGTCAGGGACCCCTATGCTGTAGAAAGATATGTGCTGTGTTCAGATCACAAACAAGCTCCAGACGAACATCAGTGTGGGTGGGAAAATGGATAATGGATGGACGAATGGATGTTTGAACAATTCAGTTTATAATGATAGAACAAAATCATTCCCCATTTTCTCACCTGGGAACTGGAGTCACTCTGCTCCCCCGAGTGTTGCAGTAACACAGAGCGAACACTAGATGGCATCGTACTACAGAGAGGCCTCATCTTTCACAGCCTGGAGGACCAGCACCCGAGATAGCATTGTACTAACCCCACTCCTGTGCACACTTATCTCCCGAACGCCTACTATGTGCCCAGCCCTATACTGCATATGATGAAAGAAAAAATACAAAAGGAGCTAAAGTTCCCCCAATTGGACACAAAGAAAAAAATGGCGTGTGCCGCCTTCCCTCCTAAAAGAATTCTTCAGAACAGTCAAAGGGAGGCATGGAATGAGGAGGACACCAGGGTGCGGGACCCTGTGTGCCTTGGACCTCTGACCTCAGTTCCTTGAAGATGCGAAGTGTGGAACCCTCGATGTTTTTCTGCCTAGAATCTGGGACACCCACCCCCAATCCCGAGCTAGAGTGTTTCAACACATCCTTCCTTCAGATCTCACACCCGCAGTGAATACCTCCCTGGCAAGAATTCCCATCCCCTGTGTTCTACTTCTTAGACTATCTCATAATGGTAACAGGTGATCTGATCATATAAATGATTAATCCCTATCCTCCTCGCAAGGCAGTTGAACAACAGAAAAACAACGATCATCATGTAAGCCTTGCTTAGGATTGTACTCAGTTGTGTTGGGTTTATGGTCTGACTTGTCACAAACACACGCGCGCGCGCGCACACACACACACACACACACACACCTGATGATATGTTGACACTCTAATCCCTGATAGCTCAGAACAAGATTATATTTAAAGGTGGGGCCCTTGAGGTTGTGAAGCAATCTGGTCATACAAGCAGGAGCAAGCACAGATACAGGAGTCAAGAAAGTCCACTTAAGACAGCAAACTTGCTGACACCTTCATTTTAGACTTCTAATCCCCAGTATTATGAATAAATAAACTCCTGGTTTTCAGGCAGCCTGATATATGGGCTCATTGGTCTCTTAGACGACAGAGCCAGATTTCCAGCTGACAAGTATGTGAGGCATGTAGCTCTAGCAAACAATGTATCCAGCAACACTGCAGAGTAAGTAAGTATCAAGTGAATGGCTAGAGAATGAGTTCTTAAATATGAAGGGTGCCACTGGAAACAGGAACTGAGGTTGAACTTAAAGAATAAGGACAGAGACGTGGGGGGGGGGGTGTACTGGGGAAACAGAAGAAATCCAAACTATAGGCAATAGCATGGACACATGCCAAGACAAAGCTGCAAAAGCCCTCCTGCAAAAAGGACGGGATCTTAGACACTCGAGGTGGCTCAGTGCTTAAGACCACATGCTCTCTCAGAAGACCAAGCTTGGTTCCCAGCACCCAGATCAGGAGAAGCACAACCACCTATAGCTACAGCTCCAGGGAATCTGGTGCCTCTGACCTCCATGGACTCTAGCACACACGTGCACACACACACACACACACACACACACACACACACACACAAATAGTAGTGTAGGGGTGAAAGGTAGAGAGCTGTCAGAGAATAGCAGAAAAGTTGCCACAAACTCTAGGACCAGAGACAGTCGTGGATACACCTATTTGTTCTGCAGGATAGCTCAGATGTGGGCACAGGCTGTAATCCCTCTGCAGAGCTCTTCGATTAAACCTGAATTAAACAGCCTCTTAAGAGCGCCCTCCACGTACAGACGGACAGACGGACAGATGGCTCAGCTGTGTGCATAGCACAGCAGCAAGGGGCAGGATTTATCACGGAGAGTGCTGTCCTCATCGGAGACGCCCAGTGAGACAAGAACATAGACCTCCAGAAGAGAAGAGTCTCCAGTTGCAGCTTTCCAGCCAGAAAGGCAAAGCAATAGCATGCCGCGGGCACTCACTCTTCAGTGGACCGCAGAAGTCCTGCAGGCGGTTAGAGTCTGCACCACCCACTGTCTCCTTTAGACAAGTAACTTCTACCCAAGAAGTGCAGGGAGGTCTCCACGAAGCCAGATACTCTCGCTTGCTCAGCCTGCCACCCAGGGCTGATTTTATTACATTTTTCTAGGAATTTGTGTCTAGGGTCACGAGTTGTCAGTCAAATACTGCTGGAGCCTAAAACTGGGCATGCCAAGGCCAGGAGAGGCTGTGAAAGACAGACTTGGGAGAGAAGGAAAAAGAAAACACGAAGTTCATGTCTGTAATTCCAGCTCTGGGGAAACGTGGGCAGGAGGGTCACAGACTTGAGGTCAACCTGAGCTACCTGTAGCCTGGTCACCCAGACCTACAAAGCAAAACCTTGTCTCAGAACAATTAAAGTAAAACAACAAAGAACCAGGCGGCGGCTGCACACACCTTTAATCTCAGCACCCAGTTGGATCTCCGAGTTTGAGGCCAGCCTGGTCTACAGAGTGAGTTCCAGGAAAGCCAGAGATACACAGAGAAACCCTGTCTCAAAAACAACGACAAAACAAACAAACAAACAAACAAAAATACCCAGAATGGAAAGGAAGGGGGAGGAGGAGCCACAGGCTCTACAAAGCTGATGAGGGAGACAACTCTTCCATTTCTGGTAACAGGTCACAGGGAGACCCTGCAATACCTGCTTTCCTGGGTTCTATTGATGTGTTGGATGCCCCAACAATATTACTTTATTTGTCTCGGCTAAATGGAGAGAGTTTCCATTGCCTAGATCCATGATCTACCCTCTAAAAGACAAGCGCTGACTGACATGCGGGTCCTGTTTACACAGGCGTTCTTCCAAAATTGCTGGATTTACTGTCCGTGGAATCTAAAACTACATTTGGGCCCTCGGTGACACGGTAAGAACTGCTCCAGTCATCATGCCTAACATTTTTCCTCCAGGCTATTGGGAAGATTAAAAGCCCATGTGTTACAGAAAATTGTTATCATTTATCAGCCAACCCTTTGGTCACCTTAGATGACAGAGCCGAATCCCAGCTGGCTGGAGCTCTCCAAAACTGTGCGTGGCGTATTTTATTTCTTTAATCTCCTCCTTTCCAGCCCACTGCAGACCTAACCTAACAGAACATCCTTTGAGCGGCTGACATCAGTCCCCAAAGGGTCCGCAGACAAACTGCCCGCTTGGTACCTAAGGAAGCAGTGAAGCTCAGACAGATATATGGGGAAGACGGGAAGGTCAGGAGGTAGGTGGCTGGAGTGTGGAAGCAGCCACTGTGGCTGATCATTTTACCCTGAAAAAAAAAAAAAATGGCTCTCCCTAAGCCCAGAGGAGGACAGAGTAGTCTTGCAAGCAGGACATGTCACCTGTCTGGAATGCAGCTAGAGTCTCAGCAACTGTTCTCAGGTGAGGTGACTCTGGGGCATAACTGGTTAGGCCAGCTCATTCAAGTGTCTTGCTCAAGAAGCCTAAGTCCCAGGCTCTCTTCTTACAGAACAGAGAAGGACTCACACAAACCAAGTTCATGGCTATCCAGGTTGGCACCCCACAAAGTATACCCAGTGTAAATAAACAAATAAACATTCTAAAATTAAAACATGAATCCTTTTGATGATAGTTCAATTCCAACTATCCGCTGAAAAGGGTTAAACTGTCAAACACCCCCAGGCTTTATATATATGGATCCTGTACTTGCTGGGTTTATGTCAACTTGACACAAGCTAGAGACATCAGACAAGAAGGAACCTCAATTGAGAAAATGCCTCCATGAGATCCAGCTCTAAGACATTTTCTCAATTGACCAGTGTGGAGGGCCAAGCCTATTGTGGGTGGCACCACCCCTGAGCTGGTGGTTCTGGGTTCTATAAGAAAGCAGGCTGAGCAGGCCAGTAAGCAGCATCCCTCCATGGCCTCTGCATCAGCTCCTGCGTCCAGGTTTTCTGCTCTGCTTCAGACCCTGTCCTGACTTCTTTCAGTGATGAACAGCGATGTGGAAGTGTAGTCCGAATAAACCCTTTCCTCCTCAGCCTGCTCTTGGGTCATCACAGCAATGGAAACCTTACTAAGACAGTTCCCACGACGAATCATTGTCCAGCTAATCAATTAATTATCTATACTTATGCTAAGGATCTAACCGAAGGCCTTGGGCATACTCAGCAAGCACTCTACCACTGAACCACGTCACCATCCACTTAGTATTTTTCCGGAGTACACAGTCCTGAAGCTGGACATGGTGACCAAACCTGTAATTCCAGTAAATGGAGACTGAGGCAGGAAGATCAAGAGCTTAAGGCAAGTCTGGGCTACCTAGGGAGACCCCGTCAGAAGGAAAGAGAGAATGGATGGATGGATGGATGGATGGATGGATGGATGGATGGATGGATGGATGGATGGAAAATTAAAGGAGGGGGAGAGAGAAAGGGATGGAGGGAGGGAGGAGGTGGGAGGAAGAGAGAGGGGGGAGAGAGAGTGAGAGATTTCTGTCACTACCTCCAAGAAGTCCCACTTAGCCACCCTTCACACGTACAACTAGGAGACCTGACAATCTGTGTCCATAGATTGTGCACTTATTTCCATGCTTGTTATGCCTCCCCAGTCCCTTCAATGCACAGGAGACATTCCATTAGAAAGTCTGGTGAATGAATGGGAAGTAGAATTATCTTATACACTCAGGCACCATAATTACTCCTTAGAGATTAGTGTTGAGGAAAGTGGAAAGCTACTCGAACATAAACATCTAAGTGTGGTTGCGATAGGGTCCCCCTCTGTACCTCAGGCTGAAATCAGATCTACTGTGTAGCCCCCAACCCACATCTTCCTGCCTCATCTCTGTGAGTGCTGAGATTACAGGCATGTGCCACCTGGCCCTGTTTAAGGTAGGTAAACAAAATCCTGCTCAAGAACATCCCAGGATACTGTCTTAGATAGGGTCTTCCTACTGTGAACAGACACCATGACCAAAGCAAGTCTTTTAAGGACAAGATTTAATCAGGGCTGGCTTACAGGCTCAGAGGTTCAGTCCATCATCATTAAGGTGGGAGCAGGGCAGCATCCAGACAGGCATGATTCGGGCAGACCTGAGAGTTCTACATCTTCATCTGAAGGCTGACTTCCAGGCAGCTAGAGTAAGGGTCTTAAGCCCCCACACACAGTGACACACCTACTCTAATAAGACCACATCCCCTAATAGTGCCACTCCCTGGGCCAAGCATATACAAACCATCACAGATACCGAAGAGAACTATCAATATTTCAGTATAATAAACTTATTTCATTTCTGTGCCAATCTTCACTGAAGGTACAAAACAGTTCTTTCTTGCCTAGAAGGGTGGATACAGCGTCGTTGTTCAGTGAAAATTGATGAATGTGTCCTCTGTAGCAAGTACTCAGAAATCACTGTTATAGTATTCAGGAGCCATAGGCAGCAGGTAAGGAATGGCACGCTGTGAGCCAGTGAGATTGTATGTATAAAAACAAGAGGTACTTTGACCGGGTCTGCCATCTAATTCCTGGTTTAGCACAATGCTGAGTGTAGAGTGTTTGCTATCTGTGGAACGAATGGATGAATGGGAGGATGAAGGTTTTTCTTAATTTCCAACATATTGATTTGTACCGTCTCTAAACATAAAGTACAGGGATAGATATGAATGGGAATAATCTTGATGGAAACCACCCATCAGTTCTTTCTCACCCCAAGCAGCATATGTTACAATGTTACAGAAAATTAACAGGTACAAACCAGAACACTTCTGTAACAGAAGTGTGAGCCTGAGAGGTAGTTTCTTCTAAAGTTTTTTCAAAGTGTAGATCTTGATTCATGGCTAGCAATTTTTTTAAGGGAGGGCTCTCAACGCCTATACCATCCCTCATCCTTTTGAAAGCCTTAGGGAAAGGGTTATGGAAAGATTATAAGAGCCAAGGGCCAGAGAGGACTAGGTGAAACTGTCTTCTAAACATGCCAGGGCTAGTGCACAGCAGCAGCTGTGGTTGCCTGCACAGATCTGTACCAGATTAAGCCAGTTGACACACAGTCATGGACAGGGGAGAGGCTCACAGGGCCCCACCCCTGACTGGCAATCATTTGGCAGATGAAGGCTGCTGAGTTCTTCATCATTGTGGCCCATGGTAGGTTGCCCAAGCTTCAGTGGATGGCTGTATTCATGCACATACAGCAGTACTAAGTGGACTCCATGGGTTACAGAGAAGAGAAGGGAAAGGAGGAAGAGGAAACATGGAACCTGAAGGGAAAGATATGCTGATGGGGTCTGGGAGCAGTTGGGGGGCAGGAATATAGGCTGCATGTGAATTAGTGTATGAAACTAAAATATATAATAAAAATTAAAACTGATAAGAAAAACGGAAGAGGGATATTGTCATAATTCACTAGTAGAATTCTTACCTAGCACACGTGATGCCAAAAATTATCAAGTAAGTCAAATCAGTGGTAGAGAGAGAGAGAGAGAGAGAGAGAGAGAGAGAGAGAGAGAGAGACCTAAAAACAAAAAGAAAATCTAAACAAAACCAAAATGAACAAAACACACATAGCAAAGTCTTTTAAAACTCCCATTTTTTTTTTCCAATTATAGCATACTTACCTTGTGGAGTGCACCAAGTTATAAGGAAAACAAAAACAAAACAAAACAAAAAACTGTTTTAAGTTTGACCACTCTCTGTCTACCTATTAGAAGCTGATTCTTGGGGAAGTTAAGTGCAGATGTGTATTTAGAGGAAAGGGCACAGTGTAACGGTGGTTTGAATAAGAATACCCTCCCCTCCATAGGCTCATGGGTTTGACTACTTGGTCTTCCTTTGGTGGAACTGTTTGGGAAGGATCAGGAGGCTGGAGGAGGCGTGTCACTGGAGGCAGGCTTTGAGGTTTCAAAAGCCCACACCAGTTCCCAGTTAACTCTTCCTGCCTCATGGTTGTGTCATACAGTGTAAGCTCTTAGCTACTGCTCCAGTACCCTGCCTGCCTGCCTGCCTGCTGCCATGCTCCTTGCCATGATGATCATGGGCACTAATTCGCTGAAACTGTAAGCCCCAAATAAATTCTTTCTTCCATAAGTTGCCTGGGTCATAATGTTTTATCACAGTAATAGAAAAGTAACTAAGACAAATCTAATGTGACTTCAACAAAAAGCTACAATGTAGCCATTCAGGTCAAGATTCTGGCACCCAAGTGTCTGCCTTGTTTTCCCTCTTACTAGCTTTGAGACCATAAGTCATTTAATCACCCTGGGCCTTAATTTCTTCAACAATTAAATCAAAATCTAATGCTATCTACCACATAGAATCCTTCTGCAAATTTGATGGGTCATTCTGAGCTAAGAGAAATGCCTAGTGTGGAGCCAGACTATTCACTGATGTCTAAGCAGCCATGTCGCCTTGAGTTCTGACAGCTTCTCCAGCCTCGTGGCCCTCAACCTTGTGACCCTCAGCAGGCAGTCTCGAAAGCTATGGGAATGCTTTGCCAGAGCTGACATTCAGGAAAGAAACAGCCAAGCATAAGTCATCCATCTCACCCATCTGACACCTTTGCGGTCTCGGCAAAACAGCATGTTCCAGGGAGACATCTTGCCCACAAACATGCTGCTATCTCTCAGAATTCCAGGCAGAGTGGAATCCAGGGTGGTGAGGGACTGGGAGCATAACGCCAAGTGCCCTTTCCCTTCCGGGGGCCCGTCACAGCTCGCACTGGCTTCCTGACTCTCCTGCTGTCTCGTGTCTTTTACTCCACATTTTGGGATCATCACAGCTGGGGGCGAACAGGATGTGTGTCCCCATGAATTCAATTATCTAAAATTTCCAGTTATCTTGACTTTGCAATGTGAAGTGAAGTTGGCCCAGTGTTTGTCACAAGTCACCTTTCACGGCAGAATGTGGGGCTTCATGTAGCA
>NC_034590.1:159188759-159261259 GCF_900095145.1 Mus pahari | reverse complement strand
TATTTTGTTTTATGTGTATGAGTGTTTCTACAAGCATATGTGACTGCATACCATGAGGTGGCCTGGCATCCAGGGAAGCCAGAAAAGGGCGCCGGATTCTTTGGAACTGGAGTTACAGACAGTTCTGAGCTCCATGACCATTCTGGGAGTTGAACCTGGGTCCTTTACATAGGTGGTCAGTTCTCTTAACTGCTAAGGCTATCTCTCCAGCTCTTGTTAAGATTTCTGATCCAGAACCCATAAGTGAAATTATTTCTTTTCTTTCTTTCCCTTTTTTGAAAGTTATTTCATTTTTATGTCATTCTTATACTTTTGAATTTCTTGAGACTATCATATTCCTTTCCTCCCTCCAAACCTTCCTATATATCCCTGCCCACTCTCCTGAAAACTCATGGCCTCTTCTTTCATTATTGTTATCGTTTGTACCTATGCATCTGCATAATCAGCGTTTGACTTTAGACAACCAAGTGTTGTGCTCTTTCAACATATTCCACTGACTTAGCAGGAAAACATTCTATCACTAAAGATTTTAAGGATAAGTATTGATTGACTCCTCTTGAGTATTTGTAGCTTTTCAAATTTTCCTGTCCTCTCCTTTACATCCTGACTAGTGCTGCCCCTCTTCCCCAGGTCTAGAGATCTAACCAGGGCTCTGAGAAGATGCTCTGCTGCTTAGCCACAGCCGCCTCAATTGTGACCAACACTGTATGCACTTTTCCAAGGTATTCTGTTATCTCAAGGACTTACGGGGCTGATGCTTCCATTTATGGGTCTACACACTTATAAAGTTTGTGTGATTCATTTTCAATGTTGGTTTATAATTCTTTTATCTTTTTAAATTTTATTATTTTTATGTGGGTGTGGTTCTGGGTATTGGATATAGGGCCATTAAGCAACATATCACCCCCACCCCCACCCCCACCCCCACCCCAAGAAAACCTTATTTTGAGACATAGTCTTGATTAAGTTACCAGGCCTGACCTGAACTCACCTTGTAGCCCAGGTAGGCCTTGAACTTGCCATCCTCCTGGAATTGAAGGCTTGAACCACTTGGTCTGCCCGGGTTCTGTCTTCTTAAGCTCGTCTGCAGTGGATGTTGTTTATTTTGCTAAATATCAGAATGAACAACTGAGTTTTACATTTGCCTATGACAGACCAAGGAGATTCAGTGCTTTGAAACCAGCTTTTATATTAACTTCAGCTCTCTCTCTCTCTCTCTCTCTCTCTCTCTCTCTCTCTCTCTCTCTCATGTATGTGTGTGTCTGTATGAATGTTTGTATGTATGTATGTATGTATACCTCACAACTATGCAAGGCATAAAGTGTTTGATTTACATGGAGAGTGTCCTAGCGTTACTTTTGCCATAATTAAACACTGTGGCTAAAAGACATTGGAGAGGGAAAGGTTTGTTTGGCTTACACTTCACATTGTAGTCCACCATTGGAGGAATTCAGAATAGGGACTCAAACAGGGCAGGAACCTTGAGGTAGGAACCAGTACAGAGGTCATGGAGGGGTGCTGCCTACTGGCTGCTCTGCCTGCTTTCTTCTAGAACCCAGAACCACCACCGCACACACAATGACCCAGCCCTCCCCCTATCAATCATTAATTAAGAAAATTCCCTGGTCTGCAACTGGATCTTAAGGAGACATCTTCTCAGTTGACTCTAGTTGGCTAGTCAGACAGTTGACATAAAATTAGCCAGCACATAGACAACCTTTATGTTGGTTTGTCTTTGTTTTATTTTGAAACAAGGTCTAGTGTATCCTCCCTATGTGATCCAGGATGGCTTTGAACTCATGGTTATCTATCTCAGACTTCCAGGGGTTACAGGTATATACCACTGCTTTTTATTAGTCCAGACCCCAGACTAACCACACACTTCCTTATCCAATGCCAATGGGGGAAGGGTTTTTCCAACATTACATTACTTAAAGAGCCTTCCCAGCATTCTGGCTTTGGACAAATATCTTAAGTATAAATTTCTGTCTTTCTAGAATTCGATACTTGATGGGCTTCAGCCATCCCTCCCCTTCCCTGGGGTGTCAGGCAAGGATTCTGGGAGGGATTGCTTTCTCTGAGACCTGGAGACTAAACACATAATTAGGAACAAATAATGTGTGTGTATTGTATGTGCATGTATGTATGTGTGTATTCATGTGTGTGCACATGTGTGTATGTGTGAGTGCATGTATGTGCATGTATGTATGTATGTGTTTGTGTGTATGTATGTGTATTATGTGCATGTATGGATGTGTGTTTGTGTGTGTATGGATGTGTGTGCTTATATGTGTGTGTGTTTGTGTGTGAGCATGTGTAGGTGCATGAATGTGTGTATGTGTGTGTTTGTGTGTGTGTGTGAAATTCAGTGTGGCACATAAGTGAGATATAAGCTTGGGCACATGAAAAGAGGCCATTCAAGAAGGGCTTATATGGCAGGTTAGGATTAAAGACCGAGCTAGTCCTGAGAGTGGACAAGAGAACATTAAAAACCCTGGGGTAAGATAATCTGGTTCAAACGACAAACAAATATAACAAATGATCCTTATATTAATAAGAGTATGCTGCTTGTTAGAAACTGCTAAAGTAGATTTTGCAGGCAGATGACAACTCCAGAGTGCATTGAAAACACTAACCTTGACATTCCACACATAACACAAGCACCACACACACACACACACACACACACACTTCCCCCACCTGTTCTGGGTGTCCTGTCCATTGAACTTGGAAGCATTTTAGAAATACACCGCTCTTTTGAGAATGTTCCCCAAGGTTCCTCGCCCTTCCCTGGCCCCCAAACTCTGCGATAAGAATCCCCCCTCATCAGGAAAGGGGTATGAGCAGCAGGCAGCCAAAGACTGAACTTAGAAGTACCCTGGGCCAAGGGCCAGGGTCTATTTTTAGAACATTCTCTCATTGTCTGTTTATCCAGCAGACTCAGCCTAAAGCGTTCAGGAGAGTGTCATTTGGGCTGGATGGAGGAGGAAGGAGGTGAGGTGCTCCGGAGACCCAATGCCAGGAGTAAAGTGATCATCTCTAGACAGTGTTATTTCCTCAGCTTCTAGGAGCTCCCGAAACGAATTGAAAGTTTATTCCAGCCCCTCCCACCAGTTGTAGGAATGTGCTACTTCACAAAGGGAAGGTTGTTGATAAACTACTAAAGTTTTGTTTAAAGTATGAGTTCTATTGCGCTCTGTTCCAACTCTTCCTGCTCTAAAAGCAATACCACATTGACAACTGGAAAACAGAGCGCCCCCTAACAGCCTCTGGCCATCTTCCTCCTTTGTGCCCGTCTCCCGCCAAGAGACAACGCATCCATTAACCAAAAAAATTTAGCGAACTGTTTTAAATCCAGTCAAAATGCAAGAGGGACAGTGGTTCGCCTTGTGTCTCGTTTTATGCTTTCCTCGAGGGACAAAATAGGTGCCCCAGGAATTCCACCGGTTGTAAAACGCGCCACAGAAATGCGAGTTGACTAGCAGCACCTTAACCCTTTACATTCTGCAGCCTAGACTTGATTTTAAGGGCGTCTTTCCCGGAGCCCTTGTCTCCCTCCTTATTGCTCTCCGGCAGCCAGATCCTTCTCGACAGGTGGCTCTCCAATTCCGCTGCCTTCCCTGGAGCATTCGGGAGACCCAGAGGATGGTCTCCGAGGCTGGTTCAGGGTCCCTTACCGGCAACCATCACGGTCGTCCTTAAGGACCTCCGCCTGGCGCCAGTAAAGGCGGGTGTTTTGTTCTTATAAGGAGCAAAAAGTTTCCGTGACAACGCGGAAATGAGTAACTCTGTTGCCCAGCAGAGCTGGGCGGGAGGAGTCCAGGAGGCGGGAGCCGCGGCTGTCTAATCGCCCGCATCCCTGGATCCCCGGCAGCCTGCAGACCCTGGACCACGACCCGCACTTGGAGCGAGGCCCACTCGGTATCCCTACGGCGGCCGCGGCCGAACGTAAGTGCGGGGTCGGACTGTGACGCTTTGCTGCCCCCCCCCCCCAAGCTGAGTATGTGGGATGAAGGGCGCTCAGGGGACGGAGGATCCCCGCAGATGTGCGTGGGAGATCGTGACCAGGATGCGGGGACCCTGTCCGGGACCGACCCCGGGAACTCCTTTAATGCACGCCCAGGAAGTAGGCATTATCTCCCTCATCACCTTTCGGTTGTGATGCACTGGGGTCTCTCCGCCCTCGTCTGCGCCACGGAGCCCCCAGTGCCTTCAGCAATCTGAGAGGCAGGAGCTTCTACTTTGGAGCCCCTAGCCGGGCCACGGGTTTGTGCCTAGAGCCGGGACCTTCCATCTCTTAAACCGGGTTGGGTAGCCGAGTCTCAGTCCTGGGAGAAAGGAATGGGAATGACGTTAGTTTCTTCATAGCTTGTCTTGACGCAAGGAGGTTGCTTCAGGCCGGATGAAGCCCCTGCCACTTCCTCTTTCAAGACTCCTAGTGGAGTAGACCCTGCACATTTTTCTCTTGGGCTGTAGTCTTTGCCTTGATTCCTAACACCATCCTCGAGGCCCATTCTGAGCCTCCCTCACTCTGGCTGACAGGTGAAGGTTCCCCGTGCAAAATGGGAAAATAGTGACCGAACCAGGGAAGAACTTCGTTTAGCCTTTTGCCCCTCTACCTAGTGTGAGAATGGTCACCCTTTCCAAAACAGAAGAGGCCAGATACTGGTACCGTGTAAGTCAATGTCGGGTGGTTTTCTGTTGTCCTTCGGATTTCTTCTCTTTTACAAACTAGTTCTGTTTGGGGAGAGGCTGCCAGCTGAACCCAACACAGCTTGTGTGGCCACTAGTCCAAGTCAGCGGTGAGAAGGGTGACAGAGGCCACTGTCATTCGCCTCCTGCCTGCCTGCCAGCCTGGTATGCCTAAGTGGCCTTCGTTATTTGCTGATTCCGTGTGAATGTCTGCTGCCCCAGGCATTCTGCCTTCAGATTTTTCCACTTGTGGGTAACCACGTGGTGGTTATACTCACTTTCTGCCTAGATCCCTGAGGAAGATGGGGAGTCCTCTGCTCACACATCTCCCTTTCAGTGGGTAATTTTCTGAGACGCAGCAGTTTAAGGTTCTGAAAGGGGGCAGAGACCTGAACTTTTAACCTGATGCCATCATCCCAAAAATTGTTAGCTCTCCGGGCCAGGAGAGAGACATAAAGGGTGTGTGGGTGAACTTTTTAATCAGAGGGCAAGAAGGTGCCACACCTTCTGGGAGATAATTGCTCACTGTCTGAAAGAGGCCTGGTTTTATGGTTTTCCCTTTTGGGACCCTCTGGGGTTAGTATCAGGCACAATCCTGTTTGACAAAAGCATGCTTTGTCTCCTTGGAGACAGCGGTATGCACCTGGCATTCTGCGGCCTACAAGAGTGAGGCTGGGCCAGCAGAGAACACTAGCCCAGTTCCCAAAGTCACTTGTCAGAGGCACAGTGCCTGCAAACTAAAACCTGTCTAGGGGAGACGGGCTGAGATTATGTGGACAGTGGGAGAGGTGCGTCCGGTGAGAAAGGAAGGTTACAGCAGATGTAACCCAGGGATGAGCAGCACAGGGGCGTGGGTGTGACTGTCAGCTGTTCCAAGCATTGAAATGGCTTGCTCCGTCTGGCCCCAGAGTCCCTGGTTAGAATGGAGATGCAGCTCAATAGAGAACAGCCATTGGAGGCAAAGGGGAAACGTGCTCGCATCATTGTGAGCAGAGGTTATACATGCCTCTGGCTATCCTTGTTTGAGGTGAGAGTACCCCCCTAATAAGGACCTGAAGATGCTACGGCCTGTGAAGCTGAAGTAGTCTTTCCAAAAAAAATCAAAATGTGATTCACGCTGAATGTCCGCCCGTCTTGGATGCCCTCATCCAGTTGTAATAGAACTCTGAGAATGCTGAGAGCGGATGGTAACCTCCGAGGCCACCAGTCCTCTGTGTGCATTAATATGGTTCTCACTCTTAGCAAGAGGATGCTATTTGATGCTGTATAACACAAGGACCTACCTCATAGCCAAGCTGCTGACAGTCGTGCGTGCTCCTCCAGCCTGGTCTTGAACAATACACTAACTGAACAATCATTCGTGGCAGTCAATTATTGAGAGTTTAACATGGGCTGGAGAGCTTGCTTGGTGGTTAAGAGCACTGGCTACTCTTCCACTGGCTCCTTTACCCTCTGCTAACTCTAGTTCCAGGAAACAGACACCCTCTTCTGGCATCCAGAGACCTAAGACAGGCAAGTGGTACCCAGACAAACATGCAAGCAAAAAGACCCATATACATAAATTTTTAAAAAAATAATAATAATTTTTAAAAAAAGAATGGCAGACTCCGAGCTGTGGACAGGAGGCAGTCAGGAAAGAGGCATGCCCAGCCTTGATGGTTGATGTGAGGTTTGGCCAAGCATCAAATGACCTTCTTGGTTGCTGAGCGGTACGAGGTGCGAGGTGGCAGATCCAGTTTGCATCCTGGAGTGGCAGGGATGAGTAAGTGGTACCTGGGTGTGGTGCAGAGGGAAAAGGTGACAGCTACTGGCAGGGTGGAGTTTCCCAAGAAGTAGGAGATGAAAGAGATCTCACAGGCTGACTTGCTCTTCCAAACCCTCTGTCCCCTGTGTCCTCTTCCTGTCCCCATGAAATCCTGTTTATGTGCATGTGTCTGCCCCAGTATGGTGGAGGAAACCATTTCTAACACTCCCTCTCTCCGCTCCAACTCAGAGATTGCTCAGCACCTGTATCATCTGTCTTGGCAGTTAATTGGAAGGAGCCCTTTATTTTTTTTTTCTTTTATTGGATATTTTATTTATTTACATTTCAGATGTTATCCCCTCGCCCAGTTTCCCCTCCAGAACCCCCTATCCCACCCCCTTCCCCTGCTTCTATGAGGGTGTTCCCCTACCCACCCACTCCCACCTCCCTGCCCTGGCATTCCCCTACACTGGGGCATCAAGCCTTCCCAGGACCAAGGGCCTCCCCTCCAACTGATGCCCAGCAAGGCCATCCTCTGCTACATATACAGCTGGAGCCATGTGTACTCTTTGGCTGGTGGTTTAGTCCCTGGGAGCTTGGTGGGGGGAGGGGAAGGTCAGTTGATACTGTTGTTCTTCCTATGGGGTTACAAACCCCTTCAGCTCCTTCAGTCCTTTCTCTAGCTCCTCCATTGGGGACCCTGTGTTCAATCCCATGGTTGGCTGTGAGCATCTACCTCTGTATATGTCAGGCTCTGGCAGAGCCTCTCAGGAGACAGCTATATCAGGCTCCTTTCAGCATGCACTTCTTGGCATCCACAATAGTGTCTGGGTTTGGTGTCTGTATATGGGATGGGTCCCCAGGTGGGACAGTCTCTGCATGGCCTTTCCTTCAGTCTCTGGGAGGGAACACTTTAAAGCATAAGCCATCCATGATGCTTGGAGCCAGCAGATTGCCTTTAACCTGGGTGCATCATATCACAGGCCTTGGCTGCTTATAGCCATACCCACTAAGAAGCTGTACCTGCGTGTGCCTTAGAAGAGGCCTCCTGGTAGAATTTCTCCTTTTATGTTTTCATAATGCAGCTTCCCCACCCCCATTTTACTTGTTTTCTTAGTGCTTTGCAAGCATTAACCCTCAGTTACACAGATTTGCATAATGTGGACATCATACAATCTCAGGGTTGTAGGGCTTCTTTCTCTGCTATGTGCAAATCCATCAGATGCTCAGGTGACCCAGGTGAGTCAATGAAACCTAGTACAAAACAAAGAAACACAGTCCTTACTTAACACTGAGGCCCCAGGAGTGGAAGAATAAGGGGACCCACTTAGAACCCCTGATTAAGCCCAGAAGTGAGGGAAGCCTACCAAGGACAGTGTCCCCTTCTGCTGCCTCAGGCCACCTGCCCTGTCCAGCTGGCCTCTCTCTCTCTCTCTTCTCTATCTGGGGCTACTCTAGGTTCACAATTACTGAGCCATATTAGCAAGTGCCACAGAATCAAGATGTGACCTGCATAGGCTTTGGACTGGGTAGGCCTGGAGTTGAGTCTCTACTCCGTTGCATTGTAATTGGGCGTTCTCAATGGTTGAGCAGTGCCTTGTCGACTCCAAGTCTCAGTTTCATGTGTAAAATCAGAATAATTGGATATGAAGTTGGATATGAAGCACCTAGCACAGTGCCCGGTCCAGGCCATACTGTGGCTAGTTCAAACTTCTTCCCAGTTCCCATCGGGCTTATGCTAGGGGAGGCCTAGATGGGGGAGGGATCAGAAGGGAACAAGGCCACAGGGACCCAGACTGTCCCATAGGGACAGAAGCTGAGGACAAAGCTGGTCCACAGAAAATAAAGGAAAGCCAATTTCAAGCTTGTCCCACAGCAGGTGCCAAGACAGGAGATCATGAGGAAGTCCCTAGAGGACAAAAGGTCTCTTGAAAATGTCCACAAGGCCCTCTAGGGTCCTCTTCAATGGCTAAACCCCCCGATATCTTCTCATAGAGGATATGTCTCCTCTGTGCCCGTGTGCCCCACCCGGTGACATCATTGGAATGGAGGCCCCTCAGATGGCATTACTGTTGCCCAGGCAACACCTCCACCTTAAGGCAGACAGGAAGGACATAAACCAGCATCAACTGTAAGACACATGTTCCAGGAAAGGACCCTAGAAGATATAACTACCACAGGTGTGTTTCTCAGGGGCTGTAGAGAGGGCTGGCCGTGGGTGGGAGCTGAGTTGGTGGTCTGGACTGTTGAGCTGGTTGGTTGAGGGTCTTGAGGCCTTAGGTGTGTCCCAAGGGGAAGGTACAGTGATGACTGCTCCATCCTCTTTCTTCTCTGAGGCAGACTGACTGACCGTAACTTGAATCTTCAAGGAGGGGCGTGGAATCGTCTGATGTGGTGGAATAGCACCAGAAACATGATTTCCCCGTGTCCTTACTATAAGGGTTTTTCACTGATCAAGTGAATATGACAAGCAAGGCACTGTGTTAGGGATTTAGTAGCCTCTGGGAGCTTTATAACCCAAGGCAGGGAAGGGAAGGAACGTGCGGAGCCACTCTCTAAGAGGCAGACAGTTACTTATCACCTTTCTCTCACTGGTCTTGTGGGACTCTACCTGTGGTAAATTAATCCCGTGGAGTCCTCCTTTTATCTTTGGGAACTTGTACTGGAAGCTAGGGGTATTTTTTTTTTTTTAAGATACTTGGTAATTTGGGAGTGGTAGTAGAGAAGGCAGTCACAGCTGCCCACTGTGTCCCATCAAAGGGATACACTGAGGACAGTACTATGCACCCTCTGGACTCACGGCAATCTGACACCCTTAATTGCTGGCCTGTGGCTTCGGCCTCATGATCTAAGGTGATGCCTGCTGCTGTCCCTTCAGACAGAATTCCTAAGCAAGGGCTGCCACGAGCCAACTCTACAAATGAAAGATGCAGGCACAGGCGAGGTGCTCGCCCAGAGAGACGTGGGAAACTAGATGACCTGGTGGATCTGTCTCTGCAGAGCTTCAGAACCCAAGGCCTTTCAACTTCAAAGGGCCCGATTCAAGTCTGTTGGGCGCAAGTAGACAGAACTTCATCTGCTTCCCCGTCATCCAGCAGGTCAGTGGCTGAAGCGAAAGTTCCGATTTTTACGTGAACGCAGCCTTTTTAAGGGTTCCAGCTGAAAATTAAAATAACCTTTGTTGGGTAGACATTTTGCAAGCTCACACTTCTACTTGGAAAACCGGTCCCTCTCCTCCCCCACCCCCAAAAAAAAACCTACCACCCATCAAGACCTTTTATTATTTTACTATTTTTATTCCTACTAGAAGAATAATCTTTATAGAAAACACCCAACTTCACGCACTGAACACCTGCTCGCATCAAAGCCCGCCCAAGACCCTTCACATACATCTGTTTCTCTTCCTCTCAACAGCCCCTCAAGGCACTTAAGTTTTCTAGATAAAAGGAACAGGCTGAGACTTGCCCTTTGACCCCAAGACACGATTCCAACCTAGATCTGAGGTCTCCCAGGCCTGCCTTTCTCCACTTCAGGCATCTGTGCCTATACTCCACAGCCAGACTAAGAAAGTCACATATGGAAGACCACAGCTGGAGGGTCAAAATAAGAAGCTGGCAGGCGGGTCAATTCCTGGTCAGAGCCTTCAACCCCTGTCTACTCTGTGATATTAGCAGAGGGAACTGGTTTCTTGTCCGTTTAATGATGGTGGTAACAACTACCATATAACATGTAAAATATACATACATAGGATATATACAACATGTAGGATATACATACATAGGGTATATACAATATGTAGGATATACATACATAGGATATATACAATATGTAGGATATATATATTGAGATGCTCCCATTGGAGTCCCTGGGGAGAGCACAGAATCTGTGTTGATCGAGAGATTGACTTCCCATGAGTGAAGACCATTCATGGCTTACCCAGGAGGAGGAACACTACTTCAGAGCTGCCCTGAGCTACCACTGTGGATGCCCAAAGATGAGTTCCCCACCAGCAGCAGCATGCAACCTTGAGGAGTGAATGCTGTCAGCATCGTGATCCTTCCTGTTGAGAGAAGCATGAGCTCATAGCACAGTTCCCACGGGAGCCTGTTCCAATAGCCCTCTTCTATAGAGGCAGTCAGGGGTGTTACCTCAGGTTCATGAACGGGTCCTTTGTTTGCTGAGACTTTGTTCTGGATCTCCGAGGAGGACAGCACCCCAGGCTAGAAAGGAGGAGGCAAATGATGCCAGACTCCCTCCTACATCCTGACCACCCATGCCCTGTTCCTTCCTTTTGCCTTAACCCAACACATGCAATCCCGGGCCCCTGTCAGAAGATCCACCATTCCTTTTCCTAATCGGCTGTGAGAAGGCTTGACAGGTCCACACAGCCTCTCTCAGAAGACGCTTCATGAGTTCATTCAGTCTCTCAGTATCCATATATAAAGGCAAAGCGCTCCAGAAGCACACATCCGATGTTTGACAGATGTGCTACTCAGCAGTATAGCATTGTGGGATACTGATATCCCACCCCTGACGTATTGGGCGAGTGGCCCCACTCCTCTGTGCCTCTGTTATCTGCAGATGGATATAAATGCCTTCCTCGGGGATTTAACCTAAGTACAATACATAGAAAGCCTATGGCACAAAGCTTAAGCATCCATCACCATGTCTTGGTTGCAGCTCCTAAGCCCTCCTAGCGTGTGTCGATGCCAGAAACTTGTCCAGATTTCTCCAGGAGAAACACTTGCTTACTCTGCCTTACTGACTCGTTATCAAACTCTGTAATCTTCCTGCTTACCTTCTATGTCCACGAGACTTCCTTGAAAGGCATAAGGTAGTGAAGACCTTTTAAAACTTTCTGTGGGCCTCCTTCTCGGGTCTTCTTTGTAAATACTGGCTTGAAGACCAAAAAGAACTTGCAGTTGTTCCCCAGGCTACATCTGCAAGGGTTTGAGTCACGTTTGCTGGTACTTGCTGCCCATCACCGTTAGCCTTGCTTCTTTGAGTGTAGGACCCCTCCCAGAAAGACTGTATAGGTGTGAATCCAACCAGGACTCCCCACTCCACTCTAAGAACAGCACATGTCTGCTCCTGGGAATAAGACTCCATTCATTCCCTTATCCATTCACATGTTCAGTGAGCATTCATAGCACAGCTGCCTGTACTCGGCTCAGAATCTATTTCGAGAGCCACAGTGGTACTGGTGGCCCACTGGAGTGAGGAGGATGCCAGTGAGCCTCCCACATCACCAGACTTCCTCCTCTCCTTCTGTGACCTTTAGAAGAAGAGGAGAGATAATTTAGTGTGCACAGGCTTCTGAAGAAGGAGGGCATTCACTGTCCCAAAGGAGCAATGCAGACGCCATTTCTGAAGCACAGCACCAAGTGTGACATCACCAGTTGGCTATAAGCCAAGGAACAGGTGATGGTGTCATCGTGCATGGCAGAACCAGGACCTCGTCCAGTTCTTCTGATCACACACAGGCATCCCCTCTAAGCTTCTACAAAGTATTAAAGCTCTTGCTAGCTGAAGAGCTTTGAACTGTTTCTAAGTGGCCTGGGGGGGGGGGAAGGGTAGAAGTTTGTGCCAGTGAACTTATGAATTTGAATTTGACACTATCCTTGGGTGCTGATGGACCAGTCATCGTTATTGTGTTCATCCGGACCCCCTTATGGCATGCCAGGCACAGCCCAAGTAGAGCACACGTTATCACACACAGCCACTTCGTCCTTCATCCCCGTGGCTGGAAAAATGATGTGGTATTTTTGCTTGCCCTTGTTGTTTTGCTTTGGGTAACTGATAGGAAATATGGCTGTGCTGTTTCAGATAATCCAAAGAGTAATTTTGATAACTGTTCCAAGCTGGACTGATTAGGTCCTCTGTGTTTCAGAAAGGAGACTGTGTTAGCTCTGACCAACAGGTGTGGGAGGGCAGACAGACAGGCAGCCATTCCGCTCAGCCTGTATCCCAGCACAGGAACCTGAGGTTCAGCACAGGCAGAGAAGCTGACCACAGCTCTTGGGGTTTTTTTTACAGCTGGGCTGGCCTCCTTCTCCTCTTTGTTCCTCTTTAAGAAGATGAAAGGGCTCTGAGGGCTTTGAGATCTTTGTAGGTATAGACTACCCCCACCCGTGTGTGTGTGTGTGTGTGTGTGTGTGTGTGTGTGTGTGTGTGTGTGTTCGAGAATGCAGAGAGATCCCTTTCTCTCCACCCGTCCTCTCTCTAGCCATCTGGGGCCCAAACACTAGTTTCAGGTACTGCCTGAACCTAAGGAGAGTGGGCTGGGGAAAGCCCCTTCGGTAAGGGCTTTTCTTTGGCCGCAGAAATGTCTGGGATACGGGGCATCCTCCTCTGGGCCTAGAGGTTAGAGGTGCTGGAGAATTCAGACTGGCTGTCTTCTGAGCTGACTTTTGTTCTCATGCTAGGGTCAAAAAGAACTGGCTACTGAGCTGCTGGGCACCGGCAATAATCCATCCCCGGCGCCTCTGGAAGGGGAGGGGAGGAGCTGGGGAGGAGCTGGGGAGGGCTTTGTTTTCCTTCGTGTTTACTCCTTGGTTCTGCGTAAGCCTTCTCCCTTTCTCTGCGTCCAGCCGCCCACGCCCACTCCGCTTGGCGTGGGGATCCCCCTTCCACCCTGCAGCCCGCTCTGCCTGCTCCACCAAGGGGGGAGTCTTGGGAGGCAGTGTGTGTACAAAACCTCAAGATGAAGAAGCAGAAAGGGTGCAAGTGGGAGCCCTGGCATGCCCTGGCCTCAAGTCCCCTCCCACCTTGTATCTTGAGAGGAAGTGTGTGTGTTTGTGTGTGTGTGTGTGTGTGTGTGGTGTGTGTGTTTGTGTGTGGTGTGTGTGTGTGTGTGTGTGTGTGTGTTTCTGCTTGGATTATTGAGCCAACCCAGTACAAGTCTGGGGTGTAGTTAACAGCCCCTTGCTGGGAGTTACAGTGCCTGTTTTGTTTCAGCTTTAGAGATTTGTGGAGGAATCCCTGGGCTCTATGGAGCCCCACCCCCACCCCACCCCACACCCCACCACTGTGCACTCTGGGAAACTCATGGAAAGAGCAGTCAGTGAGAAAGGAGAGTCTGAGTCTGCGCAGCCTTGCTTGGAATGTGTAAGCGGTGTGTCTCTGGCACTGTGCGCAGGTACATGTCAGGTTCTTTAGAGAACCTTGGTGGCAAAGAAGACCCTCCCTCGCCTGGCCCTGGAGAAGCCAAGCAGTTAAGAAATGCAGCTAACTGATGAGGCCAGAGGGAGGGATGTGCACAGGTGTGGGCCTGGAGCTTGAGCAGCTGAATGACCTCAAGCACACTGTTCAACCTTAGTGCCCTGGCTTCCCATCTGTGATGTAAGGCTGGGGACGCTCTCCCCCGGGGCTGCATTGTGGGATAAAACACTAAGGTTAGAGGCCCAGGGAACCCACACTTGGGTGTGCCTGTTGAATGTCAGACACACCTATGAGGTGCCTCACCTACAAAGGCACCAGAGGCTTGCCTACCTTCTGAGCCTTGGTAAACACGTATAGTTAGTCCCCTTCCCTTGTTCTTTCCCTTCATCATCCCAACAGTCAGAGGAGTCCAGACAGCTCCTTGAAATGGTTTGTGGAAGGAGCTCGTACAAGTCATTGGGTAGAGCTTTAGCTTACAGAACCCGAGGCACGAGTGTGGAAGCAGGAGACATGCAGGCGGTAGTTAGAGGACAGGGGATGATCTGAGGTGACCTAGCAAGGCAAAGAGGGAAGCAGGGGGGTCCCCGAGTCTGGCTGAGGCCAGGCTCTGAACATAACGTCTAAAGCTTTGATCTCGTTGAGTGGAAAGAGGACTCCACTGAAGTGGGGGAGAACTTCAGGATTTGAGAAGCAGGCAGTAGAGAAACAGGGTACTGGGGAGAGCCCAGAGCACCTCACCCCAAAAGTCTGTGCTGTCTCACATGTCATGGGTGCAAATCTAAGGTCAGAGCAGAGATGGCTGGGGAGTTGTTTGCCAAGAGAGAGGCGGCTACTTTCTTGTTGAGACTTGCACCGGTCTCCTGCGGGCGTTGTGACAGGGTATCCTCAAGGCCATACTATTACCTGTTCCAGAAGGACTCTTCCATCTTTCTCCCAGCTCAGATGTCCCTAAATTGTCATAGCATCTCCCATCTAGATGTGTCTCCCATTGCTTTTTCCTCCATCTTATCCTTTCTGACTCTCTCGGATCCAGGATCTCATCTCAAACTCCTTCATCTTAACACACCTGCAAAGTCCCTTTGTCCCAAATAAGATTGCTTCAGGGTCTGGTAGAGTCACATCTTCTTGAAGGCTGTCATTCAGTCCACAGGGTGACTGCTGGATTCCAGGTGACCTAAAGGTAATAAATGGAAGGGAAGAGGGTGTGGCCAGGGCTCAGGGCTGCAGTTCTTCCTCCTGCCCCCACCCCATCCTCTGTCTGTCTGTTCCCAAGAGTTATCTGTGACTCCCTGTGCACCATGTCCTCAGAGGCACACCTTGTCCTTCCTCGGAGAGTAATGATTTCCCTGCCATGCTTAATGCAGGCACACTGACTAGTAGGAAGGATGGAACCCTCCTGCCAGGGGCCGCAGTGTCCAGGCCCCTGTCCTTCCTGTCCCTTGACTGCCCTGGCCATTCTCATGACCCCAGTTCAGACAAGAGGATCTGTCTCCTGGTGGCTTCCTTGAAGTCCCTCCCTCTTAGAAGATCGCTTTGGGCGATGTGACCTGGTATCCTTTTTGGGTCCAGCCAGCATCCTCATGTGGGCAGCACAGCCTACCACACCAAAGGGCTCACCTCCCAGCCAGTGGGCACTTCCCACCGGCTCATTGGTGGTCTGCTCCGTCAATCTAGGTGTCCTCCAGCTCAGGTAGAGGGATTTCTCTGGTCTTTGGGGACCACACCCTCCGATAGTATATACTCTTGAGACTGTCAGCCCTTCAAATCCCTGGAGAAGCTGTGTGAAAGAGAGCATCTTAGCACTACAGGCCTGACACACAGTCAGTCATCCCTCCGCTGCCGTCAGGATGACAGGGTGGCCGCTAGGCTGAGAAGGAGATGTCAGAGTGATCGATCGGGACTGGGTTGTGGGGCAGGGGTTGGGCCTAGCCGGGGGAAGTAGTCAGTAGTTATGCCAAGTAGTTGCTGAGGGGTTTGGAGGCAGGAGCCTAAAGGATTGCTTCCTAGTGAACTGAGGCAGAGAGCAGCGCCGGTATTGAGGAGCTGCAGATGGGTGCACAGGCCCTAGTGAACCATTGATTGCATCCAAGAGGCTTTAAAAAAAAAAAAAAAATTAAGTAACCAGTCCTTTAAACTTGGAAGATTCTGATAGAAATCTCAATGATTGGCTTCTTTGGCCATTCTAAATTCACAGAATGTGTACTGCGGGCCATTGCCTGCAGGTGAAGCATGTGTCATCCACAGGGCCAATGCCCCCACTACTCCACCCTCCATGCCAGCCTGGTTTGTTTACCCCTGGTGTCCTCTCCTGTCTCCTCCCCAACACCGCCACTGCTCCAGAGAGAGCAACTGGAAGGCAAGAAGGGAAAGAACGGAGCAGGAGAGGCAGACAGTAGCGAAGGCCGGGGCCACAAGGATTCTGGGTAAATGAGGTGGGGAGGGGCGGACCACACCCTTGCTGCCCACTTTCTCAATTGTTCTGGTTGGTCTTCTTCCTTCCTCTTTCTTTACTTCCTTTCTTTGTCTGCCCCTCCCCCTCTTTTGAGGAGGACTGCCACGGCCCAGCCCCCGACAGCGATGTCCCACCCCGTCCCTGTGTGGGTACGGATGAAGAAAGGTCCAGCCAGAGATGCTACAGTAGTGTAGTGCCTTGCATCTCCCCTGGCCCTTGCTTGGACAAGGGCCAGCTTTATCAGGCCTTTCTCTTCCCCCCCATGTTCTAAAATGTTAGTGGTGGTCTCATGGCAGGCAGTGCACACTGGGCTAAGGTGACTGAGCCCTGGTGCTGGGTCCAGAGTTAGCCAACAGTCAAGTCTGGTAGAGGCAGGTGACTGCTGCATCTGTATCTGCCATGAGTATCTCCCAGCACAGGCTAAGTCCGCTCCCCCTGATAAGCTGGGGACTGTGTGGTGTCCAGCCCGTGCAGGGGGCCTTGGAAGCCGCAGGAGGATGCTTGGTTTGTTGTGCTGGACCTGTGGCTGAGAACCACTGGCTAGGTTGATATAGTGGAGGGCAGGGCAGTGGTCCAAGCTTGCAGCCGTTCTCAGAAGGGGTGATGTGGTCAGCCCGCTCCTGGGGAAGCTAGTCGGCTCCACGCCCCTAAAGAAAGTGTGCGGTTGGAGATAGAGAGAGAAAGCTGGGATATTGGGGGGGGGGGTCCCTATAGGGCTCAGGCTATCCCCGTCTTGGATTCCAAGACTCCAAACCAAGACAGAGGCCAAAATGGGCTCTGCAGTCAACTGAGCCTTCATGATATGGTCCTGATTCTGCAGGGTCTAGGATGTGTGAGAGAGAGTCGTCCTGATGATACGGTCAACTGCCACTGCCACTGGTGGCCAGGAGGTGCCTGCCCCCAGGCAGCAGGACGTAATGGACCCACTCACTCAGTTCCCCTCAACCTCCTGAGGACTGGAGAGAGAGCCGAGAGAGGCCAGGCTCAGCTGTGGAGACACTCACTTACGCTGCAGACCATCAGTGACCATCGGCCCCTTCTGTAAGACAGAAATAATATGGCTGCCAACATCATGTTCTAAAGCTAAACAAGCACATGCAGGGTGCTAAGCACTGCCCCGCATGGGTAGGCAACATACAAAGGCCAAGCCTTGTGCCTGGCATGCAGTAACACATGCAGAGTGCTTAGTGTCTTGCCTGGCATGAAGGAACACTTAATAATGAAAATATCTTCTTTCCTTCCTTCCTTCCTTCCTTCCTTCCTTCCTCCCCCTCCTTCCTTCCTTCCTTCCTTCCTTCCTTTCTTCCTTTCTTCCTTTCTTTCTTTCTTTCTTTCTTTCTTTCTTTCTTTCTTTCTTTCTTTCTTTCTTTCTTTCTTTTAGTTTTTAGAGATAGGGTTTCTCTGTGTAGCCAACTTGTTCTGTAGACCAGGCTGGCCTCGAACTCAGAGATCCACCTGCACTGCCTCTGCCTCCCGATTGCTGGGATTAAAGGCCATGTGCCACCCCTGCCTCGATTGAAAACATCTTTTGCTATTCTGCACTGAAATTCCTATCAGACGTCATCCCCTTGGGAGGGCCCAGAGAGAACACCCATTCTACCTCAACCCCCTCTACATCACCTTCCAGGTCCAACCTATCTCCTCTTTGGGCTTCAGTTTACAAATCTGTAAAATGGGGCTTAGATGAGTACAACTCTAAATTCTGACTTTCTTAGTATTGGCTTTATTTCTCTCACACAGCTGTGAGCCCTATTAGCTGGAATTGGAAACTCAGTGACTAGGCACACAGTAGGGTTCAACACCATCAGGTTAGTCTGGTCTTTTTGATTCCTCTCTTTAAGGGTCTAGAACTTAGACAGTGGGGGGGGATGGATCCAAGTAGTTCTCCACCCCATCTCCCAGCATCCACCTCCTTTACTCTCTACTCAGTGAGAAAGCCATCAGTTCCTCTTGGCTAGATTGCCTCCCAGGACTGTGGCTGCTATTGTAATTAATTAGCCAAGCTAATTACATCTGACAGGCTGGAAACCTTGGCAAGCTCCAAAATCCAGCTGTGACACTGCGGGACCCCACCTTCCTTCCTCCCCAGAGGACACCTGGCTTAGAAACCTGGCTTTGGAATAGGTGTTCCTCAGACTTGAGCAGGGGGGTGGGGGTGGGGGTCCAAGAACCACCAGGGAAGTTTGCTAAAAACTCGGGGTGCTGGTCTGTACCCTGGCATTTCTGATCAGCAGGCACTGAAAATGCATCTGTCCAGCAAGTCCCCAGGTGGTGCTGCTCCTGAGAGCCTTGCAGAGTCACAATCCTAGAGGGAGGTACTCAGTCACCGACAAATGTCCTGAGATTCTCCAGTGGCTAAGGTTAGAGTCATCCATTCCAACCCCAGGTGGCAGTAGGCTGGTGATGTGGCAGAAAGAGAAGGGCCCAGACTTGTTGCAGAATTTTCTGGAAGAAGGGAAGGGTGTTAATCTAGAGTCAGGGACCTAACCCCACCACCACCACCAATAAGGGGAGGGAGCTTCAAAGGACAGGGATAAGGCTTCTCTATGTGTTTGTGTGGCCCCTCATGACAGCATGCTTTGTGGCTGTCCGACTCCCGCAAGGGGATGGAGCCTTGCCCATCACTGAGGATCCTGAGCGTCCAGCTCTCTCCCAACACTGCCTTGTCACAACAGCACCGTGGGAAAGCCTTGCTTTACAGGCAGAGGCAGGCAGAGCAGCCGGAATTCTGGCTAGCTCTGACCTCTGGTGTCACGTGACTAGAAAGTCCTTTGAGCTTTGACTACGTCATCTGTGAGACAGGGATCATTGCCTCCTGTTGGAAGGTCACGGTTGTCACTGTGGACAGTGCTGAGCACAGCCTAGTGAGGGCTCGACAGACAGGAGCTATGACCAGTAAGTAGGGTTTGTTCACCAAAGCCATTATTGTATGAATGCTCTAGAGGGCAGAAGTAAGGGACCCCAGTAAATAGCCACCTCGCGGCTCTCCTCTAGGGCCTTGGGCTTCTGACCCTGCAGAAAGAGCCTGGTAGAGTACCTTCCCTAACCACATTCACCCAGACATCCAGAGGTCACCATCTTTCTCCAGCCTCTGTACCCCAAGACCTGGCTTTTTGCCAGGCTAAACTTAGCTGTTTGAGCCACTCTCCCTGCCGGCTAGGCTGGGGTGGAGAGGAGTTTAGCAGGCTTCCTGTCTGCTTCCTGGCAAGCAGGCCAAAGCCCGCCAAATAACCCAGGTTTATTCCCGAAGCCAAGGCCTGCCAACAGATGTCACAAGCCACAGGTGTGGCTCAGTCTCAAAGCTGACCGCTTTGGAGCCAGCAGAGGCAGCCATCCTTGGAATGGGGTGAAGACACCCCTTGGGGGAGGGTGTGGGCGCATGTAAGTGTGCGTGCACGTGCGTGTACTTTTGGTTCCCAAGAGCTTCACATCAGAACACAAAATCCTCTCCCCCCCCCTCCCCAACCCTCCTGCCCGGGGCCTTCAGGGCAGTGGTTTCTATTAACCGGTTTGGGAGGCAGAAGAGTAGAGACTTCAGTTGCAGCTCTGGGCGGTAGGCACAGAATGGCTACAACCTATCCAGTCTCTTGGTCTGGCCCTCCTACCCATCCCCAGAGCACATGTGGAGGTTAGCATGGGACAGAATGACAGCTGGGATAGGATCTCTGGGCAGGAGGTGATGGATGAGTGGGGAGCTGAGTCAGCGGAGAGCCTCCCCACTCGCAAGAAGGTCAGGGCTCTGAAGGATTCCCCCCCATTTGCTGGGAGGTGGGGAAGGGGCGGGGTGGAAGGAGCCCTGTGCCAAGGAACAGCAGTAGCAGTGGAGTGTTTTCTGCTGCCAAAGCGTTTTTCCAGTGCGCGTGCATCCACACCCTGAGCTTTGGGCAGGGCCGCTTGGCTGGTGAGAACTCAGGCCTGTGGAGGCTCCTACCTGTGGGATGCCTGCCCCGTCCGTGCCAGGCACTTCCCGAGCGCCCACATGCACTTGACCTCAGCATCCTTGCAAAGGGAGGACTGTTCTGACCTCCTCTGATTAGGATGGGAGCCCGAGAGGAAGTGAGTGGGCCACCTCCCGGGGGTAGAGCTTTGTTCAAGGCCGGGTCCACTGACCATCTCCAAAGATAGACGCCTTTGTGTCTGCTGTGCTGTTTGCCTGGTATTTTTGGCATAATTTGTCTGTAACCCTCATGGGTGCTGCCTGTGCCCTTCCAGAGCCCCCTGCAGGCAGGGACACCTGTGTATTCTCACACAGGTCACCGTCACCGTCACTGCTACTCTTTGACAAAAGCAGTTGATCAGTAGCCAGGACTTCACCGGGACTCTAAGGAATCTCTCCTTATTCAAGCAAATGACACCAGGAACCTCTCTTCTCGTTTGACAGATGCAGAGACGGGATCGGAAAAGCCGAGTCATTTGTCCAAGGTGCCCATGCTTTTCCGAACTTAAATCTGTTTCTTCCAAGTTCTCTTAACTCCTCAACAAGGAGACTCGAGAGCCGGGCATCCTCTTGCAGGCACAAGGCTTTGCTTGGGTGGCATCGCTAAAGCTCTTGCATGAGGGGGAAGAGAACTCTCCAGTCTGGAAGTTAGCGTTAGCCACGCTCCTCTACTGGTGATGTGTTTTCCCTCCTCGGTTGATACGGAAACTGATTCCTTCCCGTGATGGGAGTTGCATGGGTTCAGCTGTGCCAAAAGGCCACTGCCTGTGTTACAGGGGCCTTGAAGGACCTTGGAGCCTCCTAAGGTCACCTAGCTACCAGACTGCCATCTGGTAATATACTCCTGGTATTCCACGTAAAGCCCTGATCCATGAGTGAGCATGAACCAACCAGAGTTCTGTCCTAGGGCCGTCAGGGTCGCTCATCCTCGACTGTTTCTGTGTCGAGGACAACGTGACCACTCTTGTTTCTGCAATTACCCAGCATGCTTTTCCAGGCTCAGGAGTGGGAGGCTGCCCTCGGACTCCCCCCACCCCCACCGCCCCCGATCCTACCCTCCACTAGTCTGACGTCTGCACTTTCTCTTATCCCTTGTTTCCTGCGTCTAGAAACCTGTGAGTTCTTCAGAGCTGAGCCTGAACTTGTCTCCTCCTTCCCTGGGGCTAGATCTCCATTCCCAGCCCCTTTGGATCCTGTTGACTAGTGACTGCACGTAGGGGTGGAGCTGTCTGAGTCACATTTGAACAGTAGCTTGCCCTGGACAGCACAGGCTACGAGCATGTGTCTTCCCATTGCTGGAGAATCCTACATGCTGATGAACCCCTTTCCCCTAAATGCCACAAGAGTAGGAATTTCTTCACACAAGTTCAAGGTCAGGGAACTCAAGCCGAAGGGCCGGGAAATTCCTGTCAGCCAATGTTGGCTCGCCCCAGGAGGGTAGGCGAAGCCCTTTGGGTTCTTCTCTTTGCTGTCCAACAGCCTCAAGATCTTCGCTCTCACTGCTGAGGTCTCTGGAAGGAAAGGGGCTGGACAGGTATGGAAAGGGGTAGACAGTTCATTCCCAAGGCTCCTGCTGAGAGACGAGAGAGTACAGGTGAGGTTAATAACACAGAAATGCCTCTCATCCTTGACCTCCCTGTGGTGCCCAAACGCTGAAGGCTGCTTATACTTTATCATACAAACCACAAGCATGCAGTGCTCACGGAGACCAGAAGAGGGCGTCAGATTCCCCCTAGAACAAGAGTCAGACAGTCAAGGGTGACCACGTGGGTTCATCAAACATCAGCCCTTGAAAAAAGTAACCAGTGCTCTTCACCACTGTGCCATCTCTCCAACTCTAAACCTTTCAGTATGGTTTTAAAATACAGATTCTGACGGAGGTCAGGAGCGGGGCTGCATTGTTTTTATCTTTCGGGGGGGGGGGGTTCTGTCTGTCTGTCCGTCCATCCGTCTGTCTATGCCCTTGCAGAACGGAGGAGGGTATCAGCGCCCTGGAGCCAGAGGGCAGGTGGTAACTGTGAGCTTGTGGTAACAGTGATAGGTGCCAAACACACGCTGGCTCTCTGCAAGAGCAGCAAGTGCTCTCACTTGCTAAGCCCTCTCCCTGGCCGGGCTTGTTTTCTGGTAGCCGCCCTGTGTGGGCCAGGCTAACCTTGAGTCCACAGCAATCCTCCTGCCTTTGTCCCCCATGTGTGTCAGCCCCAGCTCCATCCCAGCCGGTGCTCCGTGTATCACAATCTGAGTTGCAAAGGTTGAGAATTTAGCTTTTCTTCCCAAAATTATTTTTTTTTAGCATTTTAAAATTTTTATTAGAAATTTTATTTACATTTCAAATGTTATTCCCTTTCCTAGTTTCCCCTCCGAAAGCCCCCTATCCTCTTCCCCCTCCCCCTGTTCACCAACCCACCCACTCCCGCTTCCTGGCCCTGGCATTCCCCTATACTGGAGCATAGAACCTTCACAGGACCAAGGGCCTCTCCTCCCATTGATGTCTAACAAGGCCATCCTCTGCTACATATGCAGCTGGAGCCTTGAGTCCTCCCATGTGTCCTCTTTGGTTGATGATTTAGTCCCTGGGAGCTCTGGGAGTACTGCTTAGTTCATATTGTTCCTCCTATGAAGCTGCAAACCCCTTCAGCTCCTTGGGTCCTTTCTCTGGCTCCTTCATTAGGGGCCCTGGGCTCTGTCCAAAGGATGGCTGTGAGCATCCACCTCTGTATCCCAAAATTATCTAAGTCCTAAAATCTTACGTTTTAGAGAAACTGTTGAGAGGTCAGGTTCAGAGTTCAAATGCTTTGATAAGATTAGTGAGTGGAGTGACATCAGTCCAACGGCCCTGTGGGGATAGTGTTATCTTCTTTGTCTAAACCAAGAAACCTAGGCTCAGAGAGGTGAGTTAACACACTCAGCATCACACAGCATCACTACCCAGTGACAGGACTACCTTGGAACCTGTCCTTCTTAATGGCCAGGTTTTATTGCGAGAAGACACACCCACTAAACAAAATCCAGTGGAGGCAGAAAGCAGCATTTGGGGCCTCATAGCTTTGGTGGCTGAAGAACAACCTGGCTTAGCTTAAAGAGAAAGGGCATGTTTATTGACTTCTCTGATTGCAAAGACCAGAAGCAACGGTTTCATACACATTTAGGTGTGGGGGTGTGCTTTACCCCGTGTCAGCGGCAGGTTCCCCTTGGTAGTAGCTAAAGAGCAGCCCACACTGTAGCTACAACCCTGTTATCGACAGCCCTAGCAACAAGGAATAGCTTTCTTCCCGTTGGCTCGGGTTATTCATATATTCATCACAGAACCAATCAGTGTGGGTGTGACTGTAGCTGCGCGGAATGGGCTTGTTGTCTTGGGTTTGGCCTCCATGCTCCCTTCTGGATTCGAGCTGTTTATATCTACCTTAGCCAAAGGGCCAGGAGCATAGAAGGTTGGCCCTTGGGGTCAAGAGTGTTCCGGCAGACAGAAGGAAATGTCTATGACACATGTAAGCCTTGGTTCTTCCTCTAAGGATGAACAGGAGCACGGCAGATGGTCACTGGAGACAGCTAGCAGCTGAGTGTGAGAGCCAGAACCATCACCAGCTCTTGGGGATGGAGGCTAGTTCAAGGGTCCAGAGCAAAGGGTCCTTGAAGGAAACGTAGGTGTGACCAGCAGTGTCTTTCTCTGTTCCTAGGGACACTGCAGCTATGGCCATGGGACTCTTCCGGGTCTGTCTGGTCGTGGTGACGGCCATCATTAACCATCCACTGCTGTTCCCACGGGAGAATGCCACGGTTCCCGAGAACGAGGAGGAGATCATACGCAAGATGCAGGAGCACCAGGAGAAGCTGCAGATGGAGCAGCTGCGCCTGGAGGAGGAGGTGTCACGTCTGGAGGCTCTGCGGCAGGTGGAAGAGGAGGACCAGCAGCAGCCAGAGGCCCACACCGCCTGGGACCTCTGGAGCACCCTCTGCATGGTCCTCTTCCTGATCATCGAGGTGTTGCGGCAGAACCACCAAGACGGGACCTTCCCGGAGTGTCTGGGTGGCGATGAGGACGAGCTGTCTGGACTAGGGGGCACGCTGCTGCAGGGCCTTCCCCTGCCCAACAGGGCCACCCTGGACCACTTCTACGAGCACTGTATCCGGAGCGCCACGGGGGATGCCACCCGCACCCGGGAGTTTGTGGAAGGTTTCGTGGATGATCTGCTGGAAGCCCTGAGGAGCACCTACAACCGGAACACTGACATGGAGTTGGAGGACTTCATCGGTGTGGGCAGCATGTACGAGAACTGGCAAGTGGAGAGGCCACTACTGTGCCACCTGTTTGTACCCTTCAGACCCCCAGAGCCCTATAGCTTCCACCCAGAGCTCTGGTGCTCCAGTCTTTCCATGCCCCTGGAACGTCAGGGCTATGGACAGATCAAGGTGACTCTGGCTGACGGGAACCCTCTAGGTTGTGTCTGCGGGAAGGCCAAGCTTGAGGAGGATATGCTGTGTCTCCTCTACAGCAAGAATAGAGGGGCGTGGCCCAGCAGTGCTGGGAGCGGGGAGATGGAGGGCTTGCTGTGTTCCAGAGAGTCCTCCTATCTCGATGTCATGCAGGTCATGAAGTGGTTCCAGATGGCCCTCACCAGAGCATGGCACCGCATCTCCCACAAGTATGAGTTTGACCTTGCCTTTGGCGAGCTGGACACCCCAGGGTCTCTCAAAATCAAGTTCCGCTCGGGGAAGTCCATGCCCTTCATCTTGACTCCTGTGATCCAGTGTAATGACTCAGACCTGTACTTCATCTTACAACTTCCCAAGGAGCCCTGCGGGGGACCCCCAGGCTCCAGCGCTCACTGGCTCCTGTCCTTTGCTGTCTATGAGCGACAGTTCCTCCGGATGACAGGCAAGGCTTTGCCGGAGGGTGCCTGCCACCTCAGCTGTTTGCAGATCGCCTCCTTCTTGCTCTCCAAGCAGGCCCGCCTGACGGGCCCCAGTGGGCTGAGTGACTACCACCTCAAGACTGCCCTGCTGCATCTCCTGCTGTCCCGGCAGGCCGCTGACTGGCAGGCCAGCCAGCTGGATGTGCGCCTGCAGGAGCTCTTCTGCTTTCTGGAGAGGAGCCTTCTGGAGAAGAGGCTCTATCACTTCTTCGTGGGCAACCACAAGGTGTCTGAGGCTCTGGGTCTCCCAGAGGTTGTGCGCAGAGCCGAGCCTCTCAATCTCTTCCGGCCCTTCGTCCTGCAGCGGACTCTTTACCGGAACACAGTGGACTCCTTCTATGAAATGCTTAAGAACGCCCCGGCACTCATTAGCGAGTATTCCCTCCATGTCCCTTCAGACCGTGCCAGCCCGCCACCAAAAGCTGCCGTCTCGTAGTAGTATAAGATCTGGGGGTTGAGGAGGGAGAGCCATCCCATGTGTCTACCTTCCTGGGCTCTGTGACCTCACACAGGAAACACAGTAGGTCTAGAGGGAGCTGAGGTTCTGCTCCCCAGGAAGCCAGGCCCTACAGAGTGAAGGAAACAAGAGTTACAATTAGACCCCGGTTTGCCTTTCTGCCACGGGGGCTTATTGGTAAAACCATTGTTTGGGTTTGGGCACCAATCATTTGTAGCTTAGGTTTAGATCACTATGAATGACCAAGACAGTGACTGAACCGTCTCTAGGTACTGAGTTAGAGAGAGCTCAAGCACTGATTTGAATGCAGTCCTTAACGTATCGCAGTGTGTTCTGTGTTCCATAGCAAGAGGACCTACTAGGATGTTGCCGCGGATCAGACTGAGACCCAGCACTGCACCCCAGGCACTCCAGGCCCCAGTCATCTGCAGATGAATCTTGAATAGGGACAGATGTGGGAATTCAGAGCCTTTGAACCGCATCGTGGACAGTAATAGAGGTCCTACAGTGGCTGGGTTGGCTAAAAGAACCTTCCAGAAGTCTAGGGGCCTGGTGGCTAATGTCTCCACTACAGAGGGAGTGGGGCCTTAGTGGTGGAGTGTCTAAAGTTGGCCCGTTTCTCAGGCACACATCTTACTCAGGTGCACCCCCTCACCCTGCCCCTGTACCCTTGTATTGGGTCCCAATCACAGTAGGTGCCATTCACCACACTGTGGGCTGGCTCAGAAGCCCCTCTCCTCCGTCGCTGGTCTTACCAGCCAGCAGTATGGCAGAAGGACACAGGGACACGTGCCTGGCTTCCACTTTGACCCACTTTGAGGAAAGATAGAGCACCCTGGGACAAGGGTTAGGATGTCTCTAACCCATTCACGGGGGTCCTGGTCAGAGGGAAGGATGGGCTTGTAAGTCACGGGCGCTATGAAAACCCAGCTCTGGTCCTCGAAACCAGAGCATCTCCCAGTTCCTAACTCCAAGAGGGTCTCGACCAGTGCCTCCAGTCTTCTCTGCACAGGCCATGGTGACCGCGAAGCTGACCCAGACTTAAAGAAGGTGGTGGGCTCACTGGGGATCTATATGAGTCGTTCAAGCATAGCCTGGTTACCCAAAGGAACGCTGTGGGCCCCAGACAAGCACCAGAGCCTGAGGCTGGACTCGAGGATCCAGCAGCTTCTTTGCCACTTGACCTTGACTGGCTGTTTGGGATTTCTTCGCCAAGTTCCATCTCCTTAGGAATTTTTACAGTGGACCAAAGAAACGCGGGTGAAGAAATAGGTAGCGCCTGCTAGCCTTCCAGAAGTGCAGGCATCAAAATCAGGCTTCCCTTCACCTCACGTGTGTCTCATGTGATCGCAAAGATCTCCAGAAGGTGGACTATTTTGCCATCAGGGTTAAGTGGTGGTGGAGAGGATCTGCTGCATGCACAGTGGCCAGAGACTAGGATGCTCGAGTGCCAGAGGTGGGGTTAAACTGAGCATGCGCGGTCCTACCCCTCTGTGCTGGGGGGGGGGGGTAAACTGAGCATGCCCGGTCCTGCCCCTCCGCAGCAGCTCAAAGTGTCACCCTATCACCCAGTCATGGGGCCTCCTCAACGTGCAGCTCTGTCAACAGGCCTGAGCTGCCTCACCCGAGAGGTACCTTCCAGAGGGGGTGCAGATGTCCTCATTGTCACCTGTGCCTTTCACGGCTCTCTCATATCCAGCTGTGCTTCCAGGAGAGCCCAGCAACCAAGAACCAGCCTCCAGAAGCCAAGACACAACCTGGGCCTCCTCCAGCTTCCCCTTCGCTTCCAGAAGATCACGGGAAGAACATCTCTGGCTCCTGTCTGCTGAGCACCGGGCAGAACAGGAGCCTGTCCCACTCCAGGGCTGCTTTGGAAGCAGCGGGGCTCTTAGGGTTTCATGCTGCCTTATTTATATTAAAAGACGAATTAAATTCTTGTAAGGAGTAGAGTTTGCTTTTTACTTCAGGGACTCTTTTAGAGCAGAGCTGGGGACCAGGATAGATTTCCTATAGGCAAGCAAGGCTTACACACACATGCGCACACACACACACAACACCACTGTTTTATTCTTAATGCCTTTGGGAAATTTATTTAAAATAACAAAATGGAACATACCTGCCTTTGAGGCAGCTCATGCACTGCCTGCAGGGTCCCCCAAAGTGCCTTTGAAAGCCGGCTGCAGGGCAGAGTCCAAAAGTAGGCCTTACTTCATAGAGCAAAGACACAAGGCCCTGGAAGCAATGAGGAGCCTTTGATTTTTGAAGAGTCTGTCTTGAAGCCAGAACTCTTCGTCCTCTGAACATATGGGACCTTTCCACAGATGACAACCCCCTACCCCGACCCCATTGCACCAAAGTCTTCCTCTCCCCTCCTGAAGACGCTGGACAGCACTGGCATCTCCCCATTTGCTCTGCTGTACGTCTCAGGCCCGCGTTTGCTATACCTGTTAGCAAGGATAAGCTACGTAGGGATGTGAGCTTGTTTGTGTTAGGGGAGGGTACTACTATGTCCTCAAAAATCAGGGCCAGGGCCTGGGCAGATGGCTTAATAAGGCACCTGCCACACAAATACAGGAATCTGAATTTAATCCCCAGAACACACATGAACAGCCAACGTGGTAATGAGCGCTTGTAATTTCAGACAGACCGACAGACAGACAGACAGACACAGACAGACAGATGCATCCCCAGAGCTTCCTCGCCTCGCTGACCCATAAGATGCCCTGTCTCCAAAACAAGGTAGACCATTCCCAAAGAGAGACTTGGATGTTGTCCCGTGGCCTACACATACACACACCCTCTGCACTAGGAAGCTTTCACTACCGTGGGATAACTGAAAAGGAACTACTGAGGAAGAAAAGAGGTTTGTATAGCTCACCACTTAGAAGGCTCTGGGTTCCAGATCGCATGGCTGTGCTTGACATCTGTCGAGGATGGCATGTGGGAGGACACTGCTTTGCTCCGGCTAAGAGCCAGGCTGAGGCTCTTACAGTAACCTTTGTGAGATCTGGACCAGAGTCCAGTTAGAAACATCCTGATCTCCTTTAAGGACCCCTCACTTGGAGTTCTCTCACTAGACTTAACTTCTTAAAGTTGCCATACCCCACGCAGGTCTTCCAAAGCAAGAACCCTTGGTAGGTGTGGACTGGCAACACCACCCAAACCTTAGTTCCCTGGAAAGAGCTAGCGCATAGATTCATTATCCAAGCGGCTGCCCAAATCATGCAGAGAGCGTGGCCGGTTGCCTTGAACCTACATGGTGCTCTGAATCCAATCTGAAGTGACCATGTAATGCTCTAAGCATCCCTCAGTGGTACATTTGAGGAAAATCCTTACTTCCTTTCAAAAAAAAACCCCAATGGGCTGCCTTCTTGAAAGACAGGCCTGGGGGAGGCTGATCTGGTCAATACGGTCGGTGTGGTGCCAAGCTATACCACGGTTTTTCCCTGAGCACAGCCGCAGTCTCACAAGTGAGCAGGACGGCAGGTGGCTGGGAGGCCCTGATTCCTGGCAGGTTGGTACAGATCTGAGAGCACTTACTGGAAGCCTGATGCCTAGGACTTTGGGAGGGAAGTGCAAGGTGGCCTTCCAAGTTCTATGAGAGGCACCCCTAAAAACCCTGGGGGTGGTCTGTGGGGGTGGCTCAGTTGGTAGAAGACCTGCCTAGCATGCGTGAAGCCTCAAGTTTGACCCCCAACACCACATAAATTGGGTGTGATAGTATATACCCCCAAAGACTGAAACCCAGTGCTACTAGGTCCAGCACACCCCTGTGTGGCCCTCACCATCATGTCACAGGGAACAGTCTCCTGGGTTTCCCTGCAGGCTTCAGTGACCTCACTACATCAAAGAATCCACACCCTGATTTCCCAGAGCCACTGATAGCCAGGGTGGTTAGGGAAGTCCTGGAGAAACTTGGAGATGGGTGGGCAAGCCACACTACAGCAACCCCTGCTGTGATCCAACCCTGTTCTGCTCACACAGGTGTGAACTCCAGTGAACTCCCAAAGTGGACTTGACTGGGGCCCCATGGGGGCATGCGGCAGTTAAGAGTCCAACCAGATCCAGAAGAAAGTATGTGTTTGTATACACTGAGACATCGTGTGAGTTAAGATGGAGAAGGGCCTGTGAGGCCAAACTGTGGACATCTTGAATGCTAATCTAAAGTAAAATCTGACTTCATGCAGTAAGCAGTGGTCAAGAGTCGACCACATTTTAGTTACCTGATTCATCTACAGCTATAGAGTAAGGGATTGTGCATTCAGTGTGGTGTGAGGGGAGAGAGGTATGTGGCCAGCCTCCAGGGCAAGGCTGACCGCAGCTGTGCCCACTGTCAGTGAATGTCCAGGCTCTTCGAGGCTGTGATTCAGAAGTTGTCCAGTCTAGTCTCCATCCCCCGGGAGAGCTGAGAGCCTGTTTGGTTTGGCCAGGAGTGAGCCCCAAGCAGAGCCAATCACTCCCAGGGGGAAATACGTGCCTGAAGCTGCCTGGCCCCCCTTTCTCTGTACCCTGCTTTGCCCTGCCCAGGGAGGGAAATTTTTGGACTTAACTTTTCCCAGTGCCTTCTAAGGATAGCTATTCTTTTAGCTAGTGTTTACACAGACACACATGCACACATGCACACACAGCAATACCATTATGAATGTTTTAGGCTGACAAATCAAGCATCATACATGCTTTCATGCTAACCCTTGAGTCCATGCCCCAGAAACCGATCACGCACATTGTCTCTTGTGTCTCCTCCCAACTCTCTCTGATTTATGCATAGTACATGTGATATGTTAAAATAGTGGCGGCTCGCATCTGAACACAGCGCACTGGGCCAAAACAGTTCCACGTGTAAGAGGTTTATTGAGAGGGAGGAAGGTGGATGCAGAAAGAGAAGGGGGAAAGAGAGAGAGAGGGAGGGACGTTCCCCATATATATATATATATATATATATATATATATATAGAAAATGTCATAAAGCAGGTAGAGGTGGGAGGTGAGGCAAGTGGATTCTAGGAATATGGTGCCTGTTGTCTTGGTAACCGGTCTGCAGGACCCACCTATGTGATGTCACAGATTTCAGAGGTCCTGATGTACCAGCCCTCTGATGTCCCTCTGTTGCTCCACAAAGAGAACAGAGAGTTAAAACTGTCAACAAATTATCTTCCAGCAAAGTGGAACCACATAGACCTCAGAGGTGTTTAAACACAGTCCTTTCCTCCGTGGGACAAAGGTCTTAGAAGTGCAAAGTGGGGCGTTGCAAGATGGGTTGGAAGGGGAGTCGGGAGGACTTAGGTCCTGTCTGTTTCTCTACGGCACATGGTTGTACTTTTGGTTTCCCTTGGACTGGTTTTATTTCAAATAGAAACAGAAAGTAAAGACCCACCTCTTGCTTCCCCTTTCTAGCCACCCTGGACTGAATTCACATCCTCCCACCCTGACTGAATTCACATCCTCCCACCCTCGACTGAATTCACATCCTCCCAGCCTTGTGACTTACATACTTCTGGAGGGTGGGCTGAGAGCGAGTACTCAGGGGGAACATGTTTAGACAGAGCCCCTAAAAGACTGACTGTGCCCTAGAGTCTCTTCCAAATGGCATAAATAATGCTGACTGGAGCTTCCGGAAGGCAGTCTGTAGAGGATGCAGGTCAATCCTCATGGGAGATGAGGAAGCAGCCGTTACGGAGCCACATTCCAGGAATCAGGGCCAAGCCGGACCACAGCAGATGCCCTAAGAACCAGGCTTTCTGGAGTCCACAGCTTCACCCAGCCAAGGGTCTAAGAAGCGCTGTCCTTGTTTCCTTGGGTGCTTTATGACCTGGACAGACAGGATGCTCAGGAGCCACAGACATCCAGACCCACACAACCGTTAAGTATTGAGGTGCTCTGAGTACTTAATGGCACAAAGAGACTCTGGGAAGAGCAGGCCCTTGCCACCACTTATACACCATCCAAGTGTAGAGGCCCGCACGTGAGGCTGCTCTCTGGGCACCCAGCCATATCCCGCTGAGCCCATGGCCGTTGGAACTAGTAGCTGGGGTTGTTCCAGTCCTAGCTGTGTCTCATCCTAGCACAGCACATCTCAGGCTCACTCTAAGTCTCGGGTTTGCCTCTGTTACCTCCGCCATGAAATGGGGATAGAGATGCCCCTGAGACCTGTGAAGTGCTTTGCTTAGGGCCCAAAGAACGGCCTCAAGCCAGCACCCATCATACCTCTCACCCACATGAGCTCTTCATAGCTTAATCCCCACTTCTGAATGCCCCCCACATGGAGTCTGCCTTCCCTGCGGGCCCCTTCAGCACAGTTAGGGTCGGCAGGAACTGTTTGACTCATATCTCCCCGGGAGCCTAGGAAACATTTATGGGTCTCCCCGGGGGAGTCTGGGATGCTGCCCCAGTTTTTTGAGAACGTGAAGAGGTGTGCCTTGACCCTCTCACACTTCTGCTCTCCCTGGCTCTTAGGGTCTGGAAAGCAACCACAGCAGAACCCCTCCAGCTCCGGAGTCGGGGTTCCCTCTTAGACAGCAAGGGAGAAGCGAGCTGTAACAATCACGAGATAGCCCTTGGGCTGGGTCGGGCGTACCCACCTATCAACTTACCAACCCCATCCTGGTCTCCCGGGTGTGCATTCGGCAAGCACACAGGTCGGCAGTCACGACTGTCTGTATGCCCTATCGGAGAGGTTCTAGGAAAACGAAGTCTAAGGGATGATTCTTGCTTGAGAGCTCGGGAGGCAGAACTGGTGATGAGCTCTAGGGCATCTAGACAAATCACAGGACCGAAAGCCTCAGCTTGCCCGTCTGTAGGATGGGGGCAATTATTATTTATTCATCTTGCAAGGTTCTGAAGAATAAGTATTGTAGGTGAAGTTCCTAGCATGCCTTAAGCACTCAATAAACAACTTCATTGTTCCTCTCCCATGGTGAGAAGCTAGCTTTAAGTGAAGACTTCCTATAGAGCTTCCTAGGTGAGTCCCAGTGACCTCTTTCCCTGGCTTCAGGCCAAGTGTCCCCTTCTACCACCGTGCCTGGGACCTCTAGGGGGCACCCAACCCTCCCCCATGTTGCCTTCAGACCATCAGCGACAGAGTCTTGGGAGAACATGAGACTGCCTATTTTTCACATTATTGTACTTTTTTTTAATTTGTGACTATGGGGTGCACATGCGCACATGGAGGCCAAAGGTCAGACCTGTGCACATGTGGCCACATGGAGGCCAGAGGTCACGTAAGGCGTCTTCTTCTATTGTTCTCCACCTTTAAAAGAATTATCATAGAGGCAGGGACAGGAGGGTGGGGATGGGGGGAGTTGCGGAGGGGAAACAGGGAAGGGGGACATTTGAAATGTAAACAAATAAAATAACCAATAAAAAAATTATCTTCACATCTATGGGTGCTTCACCTGCATGGATGTCTGTATTCTACATGAGGGCGGTGCCCCTGAAGGCCAGAACAACGAACCAGATCAACTGGGACTGGAGTTACAGGTGGTTGTGAGCTGCCATGTGGGTGCCAGGAATCGAACTCAGGTCCTTCGAAAAAGCAGCTACTGCTCTTAACCTCTGAGCATCCCTCCAGGTTCTATTTTTTGACACCAAGTCTGCTGTTGCTCTGTAAGCACACAAATCTAGCTAGACGAGCTTGGACAGTGAACTCCTGGATTCCTCCTGTCCCTGGCTCTCCTGTACTGGGATCACAGGTATGTGCCCACCATGTCCAGCGTTGTACATAAATGCCAGGCATCCAACCTCAGGTCCTTATGCTGTGTGACAAACACTTGACTGAGCAGCCACCCTGGCCATCATTCGTGTTTAACACTTACATTTTCCTTCCCCAGCTCCCATAAGAACTCTTCATGAAATAGCATTTTTTTTGTTTCGTATTCTTCAGGCTCAGTCTTAGTTTCAACCAGAGATTGGTGACACCATCTGCTGCATGGGTTAGGAAGGTGACATCAAGAACCAGAGGAGAGGCAGGGAAGATGGATCAGCGGTTGAGAGCGTTTGCTCTCTTGCAGGGAACCTGAGTGTGCACCTATGTGAGGGAAATCAGCCGTGTGATTCCAGTCCCAGGGAATCTGTGCAATCTTCTGACTTCCTCCTTAGGCACCAGGCACACATGTGGTGCACATGCATACACAGAGCAACACACTTATACACATGTTAAAAAAAACAACTTTAAAGAAAGAAAATATAACAGCAAAGAGAAGCAGGAAATACTAAGAGCAAGGCAGTGAAGGGAACCAGGACCCTGGTGGCCTGCAGAAGTCACACACACCCAAGGGCATCCGGACCCCAGATCAGGCTCTGGGGCATCAGCCTGCGACCTCACCCCGTGAGCACTTCTCTCCAGCCTATGTTTCCAGGTTCTTCAAGCTTTGTAAATTACAGTGAAGCCTCAAGAAAGCAACGATCTAACCCAGAGATATACCACTTCTGTACAGACAGTTTGGTCACAGGGTAGATCCTCTCCAGACACCTGCAGAGTTAATCAGATCCAGCAGCCCTAGTAGAGACCACAGGAACTAATCCCTCCTTCTGAGCACAGATCCCAGCAAGCAGTGGTTCACAGACTCTACAGTAGCTCGGGTGCCACGGCAACGGGGCACCACATCCGGAACAGATGGTTCCACAGACTGTCTGTCACATGCCTGTCTTTTCTGGCAGGCCTGGTCACCTTGCCAAACAGGCCTGCCTCTGCCCAACCGGCATGGCATAGCACCTGGTAACTACTTATGTGGTGGAAAAGGAAGCGGGGAACCAACAGCAGGCAGAGCCAGCTGAAATGCAGGGAGTGGGGAGGGTTGGTCTGGGTTAAGTCCAAAGCAGGGGCGCACTGAAGTCAGAACTTCACACTCGCAGTTGCCTGGCCTCTGGGCATGGACGGGGATGCTGAAAGGCTGGAAGAATCGTAAGAGACAACAAAGCAAAACAACCACAGGCAGAGGAGGATACATCGGCTAAAACAGCGTGGGACAATCCTCCTGCAGAGGAAGTGGTGACGGCAGCCTTCTGCTGAAGTCACCTGCTGGCAGACCAGCCACCTCAGGCACGGCACTGCCTGGTCAAGTTGATAGAGGGCTACAAAGAAGCCAAGCCAGACCACCACTGCAGGGCAAGTTCCAGGCCACTGGGCTAACAGCCAGGCCACTGGGCTAACAGCCAGGGCAAGCTGGTGCAGAGATGGGAGAGCTCCATGGGCAGGGTTCGAGTCTCCATCAGTTATCCTGCCGTGGTCCAGGATTGATGGACTCACCAAGCAACCAGAGGCATCCGTTGGAACCAACTGCATATGTGACACGTATCCAGTGGTGACCTTTGCCTGTGAGTGGGATCAGAGGGGAGGGTGTTTTGGAGACAGGATGCTGGTTAATAAAATATGTTGTGAGACATCCTGAGCTCCAGCAACACCAGTGAGCTCCTGACGTAGTTAGTCCAGGGTGATAAATGGGTGTTTCATTTCCTGCTTTAGAATTCTTTCCAGTCACAAGACCCTGGGTGTCTCCCAGGCTCATGGCCAAAGTTTGAACAGGAATGATACACATGCCTTCCCATGTGGGCCTTCTCTCCATCTTCTCAAGTTTTCTTCTCACCAGAGAAGCTTGTGATGAGTTCCAACCAATGGTGACAAACGTCTGTCAATCAGGCCCTTCACACCAGCACAGCGACCAGTAGTCTGGAAATCAAACTAGCCAGAGGCCAGGCAGCCAGAGGTCACACTACCTCCCAAAATGCACTACTTCTTCTGTGCTGGGCACTTTCTAGAGAATCATTAGAGGCTACAGGCTTCAGGAGTTAGACACGTGATAACTAGACTATAGTTTACACATCCATATTTATTAGGGACCTCAAAATAAAAGAACAAATACACTGAACCCCAAGATGACCCGTGATGCAGACATCAGAATGATGAGAATCCCAGGCAATGCCTGAATTACCGTATGATTGGGTTACACAGCCCAAAATCAAAGGCACAAGGGTTGTTTTGGAAATAGAGATTCAAGAAGCCCAGGAAGACGCTCTTATCAGTGTACAGAGCACATACTGCAGGATCCTGCTTCATGGAGGCTATCCAGAGCCGCAGCATCGGGGTGTGATTCACGCAGCTGCAAGACAGGAAAGGGACAGGGTGGGGACAGGGACAATTATCACTCCGTAGATGAGAAAAAAAAACAACTATGGACTTCTTTGGGAAATATGGTAAGCTTGGTTATTATCCGGTAAGTCTTATCTTTCCTGAGGAAAAGGGCTTACTTGGAACCGTGTGTTCAACTGTTGACACTGTCACAGTAGCTTCTGTGAAAGTGACAGGGCACCTGTGAACTGAGGCAGGGGAATCCAGCATCTTGATTTCATGGCTGACAGACTGACTGACTGACAGCCTCTCTGGCCAACAGTCTTAGACCATTTGCAGATTTTACTTTTAAGGCTTTGAAAAAGAGTAGCTTCCCAACATTTTAAAAATAAATTTAAAGCAAGCATGAACCCTTGAAAGCCAGGCTTTTTAAACACAGACCGGAGAATTCCAGTCTAGGGTCTGGCAGACGACCCGCTAAGGTAAGACAGCTGGTAGGCTGGAGGCCAGGACACTTGGGAGAGCCTTACTAACCTGGGGCTCAACCCCCTGCCGCGGGAGGAGGTAGGCTCATAAGTTACCTGTATGCCTCGCCACCCAGTCTTGTGTCTGATCCAAAGAGCTACTTTCCAAACCCTACAGATGTCAGGAATGCCTGACATGGCTGGCTGGTATCCGAGTCAGAAGCACTGTGCATGGCCAGTGTCACCTCTGAGCTTTGAGGTGACAAAGCTTTAAGTATCCCTGCCATGCTTTAAACATGTTGCTTTGGAAACCTGGTTTTCAAAGGGCACTTCTATTTGGGGGGACATGAGATGGGACTCAGACACGTGGAATACGCCGAGTGACTCAGCAGGACCGTGTGTGTGTGTGTGTGTGTGTGTGTGTGTGTGTGTGTGTGTGTGTGTGTGTGTGGCCATGGAGGGAGCTACAGATAATGTTTTTGTGTGTCTGTGGATGCACAGGGGACAGTGGTCTCTGAAGCGCAGTGGTGGGGGTGGGGGGTGATTTGTACTCAGTGGGAGAACACAGGTATATTTGGACAGGGAACCACGCATGGGTGGAGCCCAGCCCTAATTTTTGTTTCACAAACAGCCTGAGACAGTCCACAGGGGAGGCGGTGGGACCCAGAGCTTCTCAACAATTGGCACTCATTGAATTTGCAATCACATAATCAGATGTCTTACTCAGCCAGTCCATATACATCCAGCCGCTCAAACCAGGGCCAGACGAGGTAATCTATCATGGATATACAGTCTCCACCGAAGAAGGTAGTGTTCTGATATTCAAGAATCTAGAAATATACACAGAACAATAGCCAGTTAATTTATACATTTGCTGACACGTGCTGCAGATGCTAAATATAAGTATTGTATTAATTACAAGGAAGGAGAACTAGCTTGTCAGTCTCCTATTTTCAAGAGACCACTTCGTCCCTCCCCATGGTGCCTCCTCCAACTCCCTTAGGGCCTGTCTTGACCACATGCTGCTCTCTGCCTTTCTTCAACACTGAACAAAAAACCATGGCTCACTGACTGGAGAATTTGGAAAGAGCAATTCAGGAAGAGGTGGCCTAGCCCTTCCCTTAGCCTGACACGGATGCCCCCAAGTCCTAGGCTGTCTCCAGATCAGATGAGCTTGGAGCTAGGATGCCCTGCCTCAAGCCGGCACCTGCCCATTCCTCAGGGATGTGAAAATGGGGGCCAGATGCTAAAACCCAGCAGTTAGAAACTCCACTGCTGAAGCTATGGCGTCATCTCCTACATACTCTTAGTAGTCAAGGGGGTACTGCAGACCCCGTTGGTCTTTCTTCGAGCGGCTTTGGCACGAGGGCTACCTAGACAGAGCAACGCTATTTAGTGGGTTTCCTTACATCCCATGTCACCTTTACCATACCTCCTTTGTTTATTCAAATTCTTAGTTTCACAATACCAACATCATTGACATTCTACCATAAGACAAAACTTGTCTTTCTCAAATCATCCCACACAGTTGGGCTGTAAGGAAAACATACTTTCAACAGACCATAGCCACAGAGCCACAAGAAAGGGCCTTCCGGGTAGCCTTGGTCCTGGTGTTTTCTCACGGCATCGGAAAAGTAAGTGAGACAGAGGGGAAAGAACAGAGCAGAAGGCTCTCAACTGCTGTCATGTACTAAACCAGCCAGGGACCGTGCAAACTCTCAGCAGCCGGGGCCTTCTTCCGGTCACCCACAGAAGGCACAGCAGCTTAGGTTTTTGCCTCCATAGTTGCAGACTACTGCCTTGCTTGCCCTGATTGACAGTAAGTACCCTTAAGTCCTGAGCCAAAATAAGTCCTTCCTCCCAAGCTGCCCTGTCACACACTTGTCACAGCACGGAGGAAGGGGACTGGTGCACAGGCCAGCCTAATACTCCTGCACTACAGAGTGAGTGGCCTCCCCACAGATTCCTTTACAGCTTCCTCCTGGTGACACTAGGCTCCCTGGCCTGGCCTCCCTGGAGACTTGTCTTTAGGGTCTTCAACAGGAGCTCCCTTCTACGTAAACCTGGTACCTCTCAGAAACGCAATACTACTTCAGTCTTCGAATCCCAGACACTGAGGCAGGAAGACCCTGCAAAGGGTATTTGGTATAGGCAACGTTCAAAAGAATCTACTTTAACATATTCTGAGGTTACAGAGAAGGATGAGCGGATAAACATGCCTGTCACGCTAGTGTGAGGACCTAATTTCAAATCCTAAAAACCCACAAAAAACTAGTTCAAGCCAGATAGAGTAACAGGACCATCTGTGACCCCTGCACTCCTGTGGACACACGGGCATCTGGGGAAGCTCAAGCGGAGACAACCTAAGGCAGAGACCCTTGCCTCGAACAAGGTAGCGGTGAGGTCAATGCCCAAGGCTACCCTCTGCTCACACATGCCTGCTTTCACACACACACACACACACACACACACACACACTATACACACAATAATCACTAAAACTGTAAATGTGTAAACACTTTTAAAACGGCAGTACAGTGTGTTCTTTTTCCCAGTGACTGAGGAGGAAGACGAGAGGTGTGACAGGAAGTACCCAGTGAGTGACAGACAGCAACAGAGGAGGACTGTTTGGTGTGGTGAAGATGCACATCTCCATGAAGTCCTTCACCTCACCCTAGGGCTCCTCCTGGCGTGGTAAAGAAGAAATATCAGCAGGGAACACAAGAGAAAGAAGTGTGTGCGGCTCCCCCTGGTGGCCATCGGTGGTGTGGAACAGCGGACAAAGCTCCCTTCTCTCAGTTCAAGAGGAGAAAAGAAAGAAACCTGCCGGGCTTTTGAGAAAGAACTGGTACAGAGCCGGGAGAATCTACTGCTTGGGCCACATAACACCCCATTTTGGTGACAGAAGAGATACTTTTAAAAGCTAATTCAGGGGGCTGGTGAGATGGCTCAGTGAGTAAGAGCACTGACTGTTCTTCCAAAGGTCCAGAGTTCAAATCCCAGCAACCACATGGTGGCTCATAACCATCCGTAACGAGATCTGATGCCCTATTCTGGAGTGTCTGAAGACAGCTACAGTGTACTTACATATAAAAAATAAATAAATCTTTAAAAAAAAAAAAAAGCTTCAAATCAAGCATTCTAATAAGCCCAGCCTAAGATCTTCCACACTTGGGACAGACACCTGCCTTACACCGACGTCATTTAGCTCAACAACAGGGAATCCTTGGCCTCAGTGCTCAAGCAGCGCTGTCTCCTGCTGGACACTCTGCACTTGATGGAGGAGGGGACTAGTTCTTACGAGTTGGAAGTCTCTCTCTCTCTCTCTCTCTCTCTCTCTCTCTCTCTCTCTCTCTCTCNCACACACACACACACACACACACACACACACATTTCTGCTAAGGCACGAAGGCACCCTCTAAGACAGGAGCAGTAGACTCAAGCCCATACCCAGAGGCAGGAGCAAAGGACTTGGGTCTGGGATAAAGATCTTTTGAGTTTGTAAGAAAATAAGAGAAGGGTTCAAAGTTTGAAATTCCAGGTCCTTGCCACACAAAACAGGCCAGCCCTGGCTGAGCTCATGCCACAATGAGATTTTTCTGTAAGGAGAATCACCGCTCTGTCAGGAAGTAGGACCCGACCCTCCCCATATGTGGCTGTCACTTAGGACCAAGTTATTCTATGAAAATACAAAATACAACTCGTCAGTATTTAGGGATTGATGACCCCTAATACTGAGGATATGAAAATCCTCAGCTGCAATCCTTTTAATGGGCTCAATTCTCTTATTCAAAATATATTTTGTAAAAGTTAGGTGGCACCTAACCAAATTCTTGTAAAGCAATGGATGGTGGATGCAAATCCAAGTGAATGCCCCTCGGACCTCTGAGGATGCAGAGGTTTCCTGTGCCTGTGAGCAATGGAAGAAAGTTCAATAGGAGACACTGCTCGGTGTTCACAGATGTTACACTTCCAGATGTGTGAGAGAGATAAAGTGGATCAAAAGTTAAAACAAAAAAACCAAACAAGTGTTTAAAAGATAGTCAAATAACCTTCAGATGTGAGAAACTCTTTAAACGGAACTCTACAAACTAACAAGAATCTTCGAACGGAGAGAGACAAGAGCTTAAGGCAACTTTCCTTAAACGGTAAACTAAGCCAAGCAGCACAAACTGTTGGGCTAAAACATCTTTTTGTTTGTAAAGAAGAGAAGATAAGTTAAACATTAACATTGTGGCCGAGCATGGTACAGCATGCCCTTAACCCCAGAAACAGGGACACCGAGGCAAGGCAGTGAAGGGTTTGCAGTCGGCCCCGGGCTACACAGCGAGACCCTGTCTGAAAAACATGTAGGGAGGGTGGGAGGAAGAAAAGAGGGACAAAGAAGAGTGGGAGGGAGAGAAGGAGGGAGGGAGGGAGGGAGGGAGGGAGGGAGGGAGGGAGAGATGTTAAGATTATGGGTGAAATTTAAACTCAGTAAGCCACAGGAGTTCCTGAGTGGTGCACACATTACTAAGCGATACAAGGATACAACCCTCCAGCAAACAGTGCACACAAGGCCCTGTGGGAAACTCTGCATGAGTCTGCAAAGGACAGGAATACAAAGCAGGCCTGCAGACACCGAGAGGCAGACCGTGAGGTGCCCTGTGGTCCTGGCTCCCTCCCTGCTATTTCAGGCCTCTCTCCAGCAAGTCCGGTAACAGCTGGAGAGGCACCAAGCAAAGCCAGAACACAGAGAAGGTGCCCAGTGGCGGGATCACAGACTGTGAGGGGAAACCCAAAGCATCAGGAAGAAGACCTGGCCAGTCCAGAAGCTGCTGCACCACACAGGGCTGGGTTTAACAAGCACCACCGTCAAGGGGCTCTGAGTAAGTCCCTGGTAGCAAAGGAGCCCTGAGGGGCCCGGCCGCGCTGGAATCTACAACAACGAGAAAGCCAGAGCCCGGCGGAGTGTGGGGCTGAAATGGTAAAGTCAATACCACACAGAAGCAAACCATAAAGCGCGAACATCTTAGACTAATGACTCAAGAATAGCTAGGTTTGAACCTCAGAGGCAGGTTTGATGTGAGCTTAGTCCACAGCATCCCGACAGCATAAAACGCGTGCCAGCATTCAAGACAGACAGACAGACAGGACGGCAGGCTGTTGGTCTGACCATCAAAGCCGAAGATTTTATTTATATTATTTATATAGCCTTAAGTGAATTCTTAATATTTTTAAAGGTTTCATGATTGCTGCTCTTTTCTGAGACAGCATCTCACTACGCAGCCCAGGCTAGCCCAGACTTGGGACCCTCTTACCCTTGTCCTCTACGTGCTGAATTTCAGGCCCAGGACACTGGATGTTTTAAAGATCCTTTTAAATAAAAAGAGTACACGTCATGTTTCAACAGAGAAGGATCCCCTGGAGCTCAGGGCCACAAAATGCAGATTGAGTCTCTTGCTAGGCTATCACGTGTCATGTTGTGCATTGAAATCTTGAACTTGGGCTTGGAGATGACCGAGTGGGTGCAGGCATGAGAACCCAAGACCAAATCCCAGGACCAGCCAAGCTGGCCACATGGAGCACGTGTCAGTAATCACAGTGCTACTGTGGTGCAGTGGGAGACCTGGCATACACAGAGGACAACACAAGACAGGCTCTGTGTGATGGTTTGTGTATGCTTGGCCCAGGGAGTGGCACTATTAGAGGATGTGGCCCTGGTGGAGTAGGTGTGACCTGTAGGAGTGTGTCACTGTGGGCGTGGGCTTTAAGGCCCTCATCCTGGCTGCCTGGAAGCCAGTACTCTGCTAGCAGCCTTTAGATGAAGATGTAGAACTTTCAGCTCCTCCTGCACCATGCCTGCCTGGATGCTGCCATGCTCCTACCTTGATACTGGACTGAACCTCTGATCCTGTAAGCCAGCCTCAATTAAATGTTGTCCTTATAAAAGTTGCCTTGGTCATGGTGTCTGTTCACAGCAGTAAAACCCTAACTAAGACACTGTGTTTCCAACAAATACCTGAGACTGTTCTCTGCATTAGCCCTCCTAAACCCCCATACATGAAATACACAGAGACAGACAGACAGACAGACAGACAGACAGACAGACAGACAGACACAGAGAGAGAATGAATATCAGATTACTTGTCCATCAGAAATACCATCTGTGTTTAATAGTTTTCAGTCCACACAAAATCCCACTGTAAACCCCACTTGAAGGGTTTTACCGTGCCTTTAATCCCAGAACTCAGGTGGCAAAGGCAGGCAGATCTCTGAGTTCAAAGCCAGCTTGGTCTATATAGTGAGTTCCAGAACATCCAGGGCTACACTGTGAGACTCTGTCTCAAAAGCAAACAACAAAACAATGCTAACGTGAACTAAGGGGCAATTCTGTCAGAATTATTCTCGTCAATTTTAACTTTACGAGGATCTCCTAGAGTCTATACTTTAGGACCTAGAATCTGGAGGAATGGCTCGAATGGTTCATGTCCACTGGCTGTTTCAGCGTCTGACGTCCAATATGTCACAGCTAATGTTCTTACTAACACTGTGTGGGACACAACTCCCTTCTGAACCCACTGAGACAGAACCAAACCCTCAGCAGGCCTGATGTGGCATGAATGGCAGTTGCCAGAGCCAAGGCTGTCCCAGCTGATGGCCTCAGCAGGATGCCACGCAGCACAGTGAGCCACATTTACAGAGCACCACCGCATCTTAGTGTGTGGCTCAGAATGATGGCTTCATTGTCCCAAGAGGGGGCCCAAGAGATGCACACCTGCATCCTAACGTCACAGATTCATGTACAAGAATCACAAGAACAATCGCAGTACACTTTCAGGGGTCTCTGAATTCAGTGTTTGGTTTTCGGCTCCTTAATCTGACCCAGTCCTCATGGATCCGTGAGACAGTAACTAGGCAGGATGGGATTGGTTCAGGTGACCTTTAAGAAAAGATGGCAGCTGCATGTGATGGCGCACACTTTCAACCCCAGCACTTGGAGGGCAAAGACAGGCAGGTCTCTGTGAGTTCAAGGGCTACATAGTGAAGTCCTGTCTCAAAAACAGCAACAACAACAATAACAACAACAACAACAACAACAACACACACACACACACACACACACACAAATAACAGTCACCATTAAATATAGAAAATATAGAGACATTAAAGTCTGTATTCAGAAAGGCCTCAACTCCTTATAAAGCAGCATCTGCCCTTCCTGGGCAAAGACGCTCTTACTAGATGTCTTCTTCAGCTGTGACTAAAGGAAGTGTTGGTGTAGGTGACACAGTTGTGGCACCACCACCCGCACCTCCTCCTGCCCATGAGCCTAGGATCCAGCCAAGCCACACCTAAAATCAAGACCCTCCCACCCACTGCCTCTGGGCCTCAAGACAAAGTTAATACTTCTCACTAGTCATCTGGCACAAACACTGCAACCGTCCATCTCCAAGACAGGACTGGAGTGTGGGTGAATTTTCTCTGCTTCTAGCTGATAAAGTCAAATGGAAGAATAGGAGTGGCTAGCCTTCTCTGAAAGGAATGAAGACTCTTTTTTTTTTTCCTGGTTGTACTGGGGAACAACCTCATTCATAAAAAGAATTCATCAGTTTGTAAAGGGAATCACAGTTGCACAGATGACCCCCAGGATGGGTGGGTAGAAAACGGTTTCATGTCTGCCCTGTGCAGGATGCCCCTCGTCCATCCACACCTACCTTCCTTTTCTGAACTACACAACACTATTTTACCCAGGGTGCCCCAACTAGACAATAACCCCACCCCCACCCCCGCCAGCCTCCAGTGCTGACTGGAGGTCACGACCTGACAGCTAAAGTCTGGCCACCAAGGTGTAAGCAGTTGCTGGGTTTCTGGGTGAGTCCTTTAGGAGGGTGCGGCATGCCACTCTTCCCTTCCACTCTCTTAGCTAGAGTCTGAGCGGAAGACTATGGCAGAAGTTCCGGCTACCATCTTGTGATGAAGGATGAAACCTTGCACTAAATGTGGCAGACAGAACAAGGAGCCTCCGTCCCTGCTAGCTTCATGAGGAAGCACAGAGATGGTCCTGAACTGCCCCCTTCTGGCTTCATAATGTGAGAGAATAAACCATTATTAGACAAGCCTTCAACCAATACTTCAGCCTCGTCGGCAGAGCCCCGCAGAGATACTTGGGGAATGCCACCATACCAGGAAAGGACAAATTCACTGCTCGACCTGGACAATTTGTCAAGTATCATTTCAGAGCAGGTCAGGGATGCAGGCATCCGAGGACCACAGTTGGATGACTAGAAAGGGACCACACGGAGGCTTAGCAGAAGGTCTGCAAGCAGGCGACATCAGGCGACGAGGTCAGAGACACTACAGAGCTTGACCAGTCACTGCCTCTGATGGGACAGACGGCCCTTTGTACCTCTTCCATGTTGCACAACTCCTGACGAAGGGCGACCTTCAGATCTGTACAGTCTCTTCCGCATCTCAGCGCTATCAGACATTCCTTGCTTAAAGGTGGGACCTAGTGAGAAGACACAGGCTCTTAGTCAAGATGTTTGTGAGAACTGTTCCCACTCTGACCGGAGTGCAGCGAAGCTTCCCGACTCCAGCACAGGGGGACTTGGCCCCTCCTTGGTGAGAGGCTGGGGTGTGGGTGTGCGGGATCTCTGTGCCCAGAGACACTTCTGGCCGCAGCTGCTCTAGCCAAGGGCTTTAGCAGGGTTCTCACTGCCCCCTGCTTGCTCAGCTACTTCCGTTCTGTAATATCCTCTAGGGTGGGACACTTTAAGCTTCAGTGTCGCTAGGTGAAAAACTGATCCAGGAACAATACCCACCTCCAAGGGCAGTTGGGAGGGAATCAGTAGTCAGAGAAACTCTGGAACATCCTGATGATCAGTGCATGTCAGCTATTAACAGCATTAAGTTGGGCACATGAATATTTGTGTGTGTGTGGGGGGGTGTGTGTCTACATGCACCCATGGCATGAATGTGTGAATGCCACCAAATGCGTGTGGCGGTCTGAGGACACCTTTCAGTTGTCAATTCTTTCCTTCCAACACATGTGTCCAGGAGCTCAAACTTGGGTCATCAGGCTTGGTGGCAAACACCTTATTTTTTAAGACAGAATTTCTCAGTGAACTTGGAGCTTGCAGTTTCAGGTAGACTAGGTGGCCAGCAAGTCCCAAGGACCCTCCTGTGGCCCTCCCAGCACAGGGGTTGCAGTCAGGCACTGCCAGGTGGCTTTTTATGTTATGGTGAGGATCCAAAATCAGGTCCTCGCGCTTGTGTGCCAAGTGCTTCACACTGAGCATACTCCGCAGCCCCACACTGAGTCATTTTTCTTTATTTTCAAAGGTCTTAATGTCCCCATCACCTTTCTCTCATTATCATTATTCATCTTTCCTACATTGCTGTCATGCCTGCCCTTCTTCCAGGCCTAAGTTCTCGCCAACACTTTGTACCTGGAGCTTGAGAAACGCTCCTTTTAAAGGCTCAGCAAGCCCAGCTGTCTCAACACCCCCATTTCTAGCCTCGTGAGTCTCTGCCTCCCACCACTAATGTCCGTGGTCACACCTGACTCCAATCCCCGGTGATCTACTCTTCAGAGGTTCACAGCGTCAAAATCAAACCAGGTCGTGATTGACTCTGGAATGGACTGAAGTTGGGGAAACACACACAAACAAAGCCAGGTCTGCGCGGCTCTTCAGTGTACCTTACAGAATAGCTCCAATAACATCTTCTGGCGAGCTCGTTCGTACGGGTCATATGGGAACAGCTTTCTTCCTGGGTAGACGTCATCCAGGTACTCACAAGCAATGACAGATTCATAGACCAGCTGACATTGGCTGTTCTCCAAGACAGGAATTTGGCCAAAAGGATGCTTTGTATAGTACCAGTCAGGCTTGCTTTTCAGGTTAATGTTGATCACTTCATGCCTTAAAAAAAATAACAATAACAACAACAAAAAAGAAAAACAAAGGCAAAAGAAGATTTGAAGTGAGAAGCAGGAACAGCTATGACATGGACATTCGTACTTAGAACTGTTTCTTTGTGTTCATTCCTGCAGTAGCATTAGGTATTTCCTATGGCTTCTCTTACCTGTCCCTATGACTGAATCCCAGGCCTGATATCATCTACTAAATAGAAGCTATAACAAGAAGAAAGCCAGGCTGAGCAGCTCTATATATTCAAACACTCAGGCACAGCACTTAGAGCTTAAAGCCTGAAAGGACAAATCCAGCAGAACTTGGTGGCTCAGATCTACAATCCCAGAACCCAGCAGACAGAGGCAGGAGGATTGTAAGTTAGAGAGCAGTCTGTGCTACACAGTGAGACCCCCGTCTGCAAACCAAAGCATTAACAACCACAAAAAACGCAAGTGTGCTATTTACAGGTCGGGACAGACACTGGTAAATGGTAACAGTTAATACCAAGCCCACATCAAGCTGTATGGTCAAGCTGAGATATTAGCTGGCCCCTTCCCCTTGCAGTGCTCAGTGTCCATAGCTGTAAGGAGGTGATAACTGTGCCCAAATCAACAGCGTAGCATCCAAACCCTGATCATGTGCAGCTCTTGGGAGTGTCCAGTACACTAGCAATCGGTCACTTTTCAGTCCTCCCTACTCCATTATTATCAGACTTAGGGCTGGAGAGATGGCTCAGCAGTTAGGAGCACTGACTGCTCTTCTAGAGGTCCTGAGTTCAATTTCCAGCAACCATATGGTGGCTCACAACCATCTATAATGTGGTCCCACGCACTCTTCTGGTGTGTGTCTGAAGACAGCTACAGTGTACTCATACAAATAAAAATAAAATCAAAACCAGGAAGCCGCCAGTTACATATTTAAAAGGATTAAAGGAAACAGATGGCTACATTCTTCCAAGTGTAGGCTCTCAACAAGATTACCCCACCTCTTCCCATCTAAGGAATGTATACTGGTATCTAGGGACATTTTGGCTTTCACCCTGGGAGTGGGATATTCTCCAAATGGGTAAAGGGGGGATACTGACAAATGAGCTGGGGTGCACAGGAAAAATCCCCTTTCCTTCTCCCCAGCAAAGAATTTACCTGGCCCCAAATGTCAGTCAGTGGTGCTAAGGTTGAGAAAGTCCGCTCTGAAGAACAAGCTACAGGGCTGAACACGTGGCTTGGTTGGTAAAGCGCTTGCCTAGCTACAAGAAGCCCCTGGCTCTGTCCCCAGCATCACATAGGCCAGGCACAGTGATGCTCTGGAGGGAGAGTCAGAAGAACCAGAAGTCTGAAATCACCCTCAGATACATAATGTGTTTGTGGCTAGCCTGAGCTACATAAGACCCAGTCTCAAATACAAAGAAACCCCACAAATATTTGCATCAGTTCCTAAGCTGCCCGCTTGTCCCCATGTTGTACTGTTCTGGTTTTTCTAAAACCAAACAAAGAACAGGTAACCATAGGGCCAGACAGATTTGAGCAAGAGAAAAGAATCTAGAAATGCATGTTTTACATATGCATCTACGCAGAGTTAACATAGTATCATTTCAAATATCTCCACATTGGTCTCTCTATTCACTGACATGAACTGAAACTGATGTCACTCCCACGACTTCCCAATCCCAGAAGGATTGGTGGGACATTTGTTTTCTCTGTGTGAGACAGGATCTCATGTGGCCAAAGCTGACCTGGAAGTTGGTATGTAAGCCATTCAAGAGTGGTCTTGAACTTCTGATCCCCCTGCCTCTACCTCCCAAGTTCTGGGCGCACAGGGATGGTCCTCCACACTTGGTTTTATGTGGTAGCTGGGTGAGAATCAGTGGTTCATGAATGCTGACCAAGCAGCTCCTACTCGGCTACATTCTCCAAGCCCAACAAACTCATTTTTAATACCTACTGTGTCAGGCTCTGTTCTAGTCCTCAAATGAGGCAGACCCTACCTCTCTTGAATTCTATGATTGCCATAGCACGGGGGAGAGGGGAAGACATGAAAGAACAAATTAGAAAATGTTGGGCATGAAGAAGTCAATAGAAGAGTTAATCCAAGCTGCTTACAGCAGAGGTTGGGCTACATTGGGGCAGTTAAGAGGCCCTGAGTGAGCTTGGCTGCGCCCTTTCTAAACAAACTGGATGGGGAGAGCCATTTAATCAAATGGCAGCATTCAGTATACTTGGCTTGGTCTGAAAGTTCATGGAAACCTGATTTGGAAAAGAACTCAGCAGTTCAGGGGAGCCTGCCCAAAAATCAGTCACTGGAGTAACTCAGAAGTAAGGGAAGAGGGGCCCCTTCTAGGAGCCAGAGACTTTAAAAATCCCCCAGAGATGGTGGGTGCGCCCCCTGCCCAGGGAGCGCTTGGCCTCTGCGTCTCACCTGATGCCTTTGGCCTTGAGGACCAGGCGTGCCCTGTGAGAGTAGGGGCAGAACCTCATGCTGTAGATTCGGATCACACCCTCGGGGACAGGCCCTGGGGGACAGCTTCCTACAGGGAAGAACAAGAGCAAGAAGATGGAGAGTCTGGTTAGCCCAGGGGGGAGGGGACTTGTTCACCTCATGGACATTCAGGGAGGAGTCTGCGCACTGAGCCGAAGGCTCCAGAGGGGCTCTTTGCACATAGTTTGTGCTCCTATCCAGAGAAAGCAGCTCCGTCGTGTGTCTTTTTCCAGCCAAGGCTAGAGGATTTACCTTTTCCCAAGCATCTTGACAAATCCCCGGACATCAATCTCCAGGTGTCTATGCGGTACCGGAAAGCTCACAGTCGCCGCCTTGTGGGCCTCTGCTGCTACTGCGCTCCCTCCAGACCCAAACTGAATTTCTCAACAGTCGACAGCACTGGTGGGGCAGAGAGGAAGTGAACTGGGACCCCCGGTATAACCTAACCCCTCACGGATACCGCCCCAGATATGGAAGTCCAAACCAAGCCCCAGAAAGTATTTCTGGCTTTAGACACACAGGAAAGACTGAACATTTAAACCCCAACTTGGATTTCAAAGAAATTGAATACAAATTTACCAGGCTAATGCTAATTTTTCTTTTCCATCACAAATCCTAGTCTTGGATAGAGAAATAACCATTCCTTCTGTATCTTGTTCACCACACTTAGTCTTTTTAAACCAGCCACATCTTCTTTTGGTTCAGCAAATGGTACAACAGACTTAGAATATGCTGAGTGAGCCCTTGCATCACTTGGGAAGTAAACACCAACCTTGGCATCACGCCACGCCTCTCCCTGGGCCTCCCTCATCCCATTTGTGAGATTTCTACCCTCTGAGAAACTGTCAGTGAATAAAACATTTGGAGGCCAAGAACTGTTTGAGTCCTCCAGCCTCAAGTTCTGACAAACGTTGTTTTAGTTTCCAAGGACATGTAGCTCAGAAACACAGCGGCCACTCCCACACGAGGGAGAGGCGGGAGTGGCTGATAAGCTGAGATTCTCGCCTCCATAGGTGAAAAGGGGAATTCGTGAAATTTTCCAGGACTGAGATGGAGTGGAAATGGCTTACCAACATGATTCTGTTTATAGAGTAGCAAGAAAGGAAAGAAAAGCATTGAGAGTCTCATTCACACTCAGTTATGTCTGAATTATTTCCGTTCCCAAACTTCTGTGTCATGTAATCGATACTACTCCTTCACAAAAGTGTCCCGAGAAAAAACGAAATGATTTGTCCAAACTAAACACCTAATCGAGGGAAAGAACTTTGAAAGTTCAAAGACTTTTAAAAGGTCCACTGTCTGGGCTGCAATGATGGAGAGTTTATGTCCAGAAAAACGGAGCACACAATGGCAGCTTCGTTTTTTAATCTAAACGGTTTTTTTACTAAAATAGCAAAGCCTTATCACATGTCTTGCAAGATGGGCAACTCTGGGCCTTTGGAATTCTCACCCCTCCAGAATGTCTTGGCTAATGATGATAATATTATTTTCCCTACAGAATAGGAAATCTTTTGAAATCTTCAGAACAATGACTCAACCACAGTTTTAGTCTAGAACTCCATCCGTGATCCCGTGTCAATAGTTACTCTGTGTGATTTAGGAAACAGCAGGGATGTCTGGATCCATGCTTGGATTGCATCATGCTTGGATTCAGTGCACAGGAATCGCCAGAAACCTGGTGCAGATGGGTTCTTGCCTTGCTACGCTGAGGGAGGAGGCGGCTCACTTTCCACTGCAGCAGATGCAGGTCTCACAGGCAGCTACTCCCCTGGAACTACCCTGATCAAGACAGACAGGCTGGATGGTAAGACTGAAACAAGGAGCATAAGAACCACGCCCTGTTAGGTAAGGAGATGGCTTCTGAGAAGAAGAAAGTACCTTCTGTTAGGGCTCAAACCCGGGACAAACAGCGGAGGTGCCTGTGGCCACCAGGTTTCCCCAGCAGTCCTCCTGGCTGGCACACCTGCCCCCTACCCTAATCTTCTCCAGCCCAGGGACTATGCTGGGCTGCCCTTCCCCCAGCTGCTTTCCCTATATGACGCAGCCATTTTGGCTACCCCAGCCTTTTTACCCATCTGAACCTCTTAGCCTCTGCTCCTGGCTCTCCTCTCTCCCTCCACCCTCTCCTTACAGGGCCCAACTCAGTCTGCTGGTTCTGTCTGCTCTGGCCTCTCCCGGATGTCTCTGCCTCTGACTTCACCTGTATCCTCCCCTCTATCTATATTGTGAAACCCTCCACCTCAGGAGCAGCCATGCCCACCTTTTTATTTCTTGTCTTTCATTCACCTTTCACATAAATACAGCAGATAACCACCGAGGAGTGCACATCCAGGTTCTAAAGGGAAAACAAAAATGAGTCGTTACTGACCTGCTGGTGTTTGACTGGTCCTATCTACCCTTAAACTGGCCTGTACGTATGCATCCTACAGGATGGATATCCCAATGGCAAGATGAATAAAGATGAACATATATATTCATATATGTATATGTATGTATACATACACACATATATATTCAATAGCCTCTAACTTTTAGAGATGCTTAAGGTTCACAACAATATAAAGGAGAACATACAGAGGTTCCTCACAGTCTCCCTACCTCCACACACAGCCTCCTATCTCTTCAGAGTGGCACCTATAGATGAACATATATCGACACAGCACTCCAGGTCCCCAATTCACAAAAACAACTCGGTACTGGTCAACTTGATCTCAACATCACGTGTTATGATATATATTTTGGTATTTTTCAGCTGCTTAAAATGACAGTTTGGAAAAGCATTCTTAGCACTTTGAGCTGCATGAAATCCAGCCGGCGGCCTGAGTTAGCCAGGTGGTTTTGATTTGGTCATTCATACTTTTTTTATGTTGCAGTGGCTGACATAGCAGCAGTCAGGATGGGAATTCCATTTGCAAACTGGGAGGTTCTATTGTGCCAGAAGGGCAAACATTTCCAGCCTTCCCCTCATGATTCACTCCTTCTGAAGGAAACGAAATCTGAGAGCAGGGAATGTCATTTATAACAGCTTTGCCTGAGCAAGCTGTTGTGGTATGTGGTATGATCCTAGAACTTGAAAGTCTGTGGCAAGGGGAATCACAAATTTAGAGGCCAGCTAGGGCTACAGAGTGACCAACGTCTCAAGAGAAAAAGTATGTCCCTATATGGGAGGTCATGTTCTGAGATACAAGTCTATTTGGAGTAGTTAGGACAAAGGTGAAACATATTCTCCACCTATGGGAGACAGTATCATGTCAGGTTTCTCAAAATAGGCCATGGAACCAGATGGGCTCTGAGACCTGTCTTGGCCCTTGGGCACAATGCTTAGCCCCTTTGCCCTCCATCTTCCTTAAGATGACAACCACCAGTATGTACATGATGGCTTTGAGTATGGAGTGAAATTGTGCAGAGTTCTATCTCAGTGACCCTCAAAATTAAAGAGAAATACTAATGAATAAGAAGGCATTTTTATAGCACGACACCTTCCCATTTTGCACCCATAAAGAAGACACACGTTGCAATTCAGCTTTGTCGAGCATATGAGAATTAGAATCTAGCTCACCACACTTACTCCTCCCGTTAACAGTTTAATGCTGGCTGACCGTGTTGAATGCTTCAGGCTACATTTCAGTAATGTGATTTTTAATCTCGCCAAAGATCACAACAGTTTCCCCAGAAGGATTTTAATCATGACCTTTAAGCTTGTTCTCTGCTTCCTCTTAAAATTTCAGTAGGTAACTCCTAAATGGTTTTTTTGCAAATGTTCCATGTATGCTATTTCGTGTTTGCATCTCTGTTATATTGACCAACTCAAGCACAAAACAATTTTAATAAGGTCACGGAAATCTATTAGAAATAAGTTTTCAGACATCTGAAATATAACCATATCCACTGTATCTCTGTGTGTGAAGGTACACACACACACACACACACACACACACACACACACAATGTGTGAGCGTGGATGGCAGAGGCCAGAGGTCTTTTGAGACACCTTTTTACCTGGAACTTGCTAATTCAGTTGAGCTGGCCCCAAAGTCCCAGAAACCCAACTCAGCCTCCTCCTCGGCACTGGGATTACAAACCCGGGCCACACACCAGGTCTTGTTGTGGGTCTGGGGATGGAGTCGGGTTCTTGTGTTCCCTCAACAAGCACTTTACCCACTAAGCCACCTCCCCTGTCCCAGGGCTGCTTTTCTGAAAATAGAGGAATCTCTGGTCATGGTGATTAATGACGTATGTGTTTACAGAATGGAAATAATTTCTTCACTCGATTTCAGTTTGTTTTAAGGAAAAGAGGCCTTTCTTTCTTCATTTTTTTTTTTCAAGACAGGGTTTCTCTGTATAGCCCTGGCTGTCCTGGAACTCACTCTGTAGACCAGGCTGGCCTCAAACTTGGAGACCCACCTGCCTCTGCCTCCTGAGTGCTGGAATTAAAGGTGTGCACTTTTATGCCAGCTTGAGTTTTGTTGTTGTTGTTTTGTTTTTTTAAAAAAACAACTTTTTGGTCACAAGTCTAATATTAGCAAATTCTAGACTATGCTTATATTTTGCCTCTTTGAAAGTCCACTTGACAAAAAAGGCCACGTTACTGGGTGACCATTATCGTACACTGAACTCCATGGGCCAGATGAGGGCAAGGGCCCTACCCTCACAGCTGCCTTTATTCAGGGGTTGCAAGGAGTGAGGACCATAGGGAAGCTCGTGGCCCAGTGCGTTCACGTTGGGACATATGAAATGAGGTTACTGAAGTTACCACAGGAGGACCTTCCCTTCCACTTAAGGAAAACTGGGTCAAAGGAGACCTATTTCAAAGTGCTTGTTTCCTTATCCCTGTGTCTTTATGACATGTGACACATTTATACATCCTGATAATAATATGTGAATAGTCAAAACGCAAAATTTCAAGAGTCTGACATCAAAGTTTGTAAACTCATGCAAAAGCATCAACATCTCTCCTGCTGAAACCAAACCATGATAGAGATATGACATGGTAGAGATATGACATGATAGAGATATGACATGAACATGCCCAGATTTCCAGGACCTTCTTTGGACATCAAATTCCATGGATGCTCAAGAACTTTATATAAAATGACGTAGCATTTGCAACTCATCTACCCACACACTCCTATACACATCAAACCACTTCTAGATGACTTATAATAGCCAACACAAGGTAAACTTTGTTACATTGCATTGCTTAGGGAATACTGACATTTTGAGAAGTCTGAATATACTCAGTTTGGATGCAATTTTTCTTTTCTATTCTAAGGTAATCAAATTGGAATGATGTGGAATCCACTGATAACAGATAATATGCTGTCTTGACTTAATCTCTAAATGTTAGAGCTGTAGAAAAGGAACTTTATATATAAACTTATCTAAAAAGCAGTCTTTTTTACAACAAACATAGGCTACATTTGAATCACCTCACCTTTTAATAGCTGGGCAAATAATAAAAGCCTCCAACACCCTGATTTTCTAACACACTGGCATTCTAATCTGTAATGCAGAGGTAAGAGTACCATGTGGTTTAGGGAAGTGTTATTTCGATCGGTATGGCAAACATCTAATACTTAGCATTAGCTGTTATTGTGTTTATTATTATTTGGACGTAGCAGGGACGATTTTTGTAGCCTTCAAAAGACTGGCAGTCTCAAAAAACGAAATTCTCCTGCCTGTCTGTGTCATCAACTGGTAATGCCGAACTGAAGGAACGAAAGTCCAGAGCTGTGGAACTCTGCTTGCTGTCTTCATACAAACCAGAAAATTAATTTCAATTACAGGTTTCTGGCTTAAAGAACACTCAATAATCTAAAACTATTGACTATTCTTTCTTTCTTACGATTTCTTTACCCTAGTGCTATATTCTAGGCTCCCTTATACTTTTTTAGTGAAAATTTTAAAAAGGAGAAAGAAACATTAGCTATGGTTAAACATTTGGGTTTTCTTTTAAAATGTAACTGCAAAATTAAAAGTTGGCGATCCTATTCTGAAAAGCCCAGATTTAACAAGTCCCCAAAGTTCAGAATTGACCTCAAAATCCTCTTCCCTTCCGACGGAGCACAGGTGAGACCGAACCCCCCAGTGGCGGTGGCAGAAAAAGCATCTCAGAGCAACCTTCGGGCCGCCATGGCTCCAACCCGGAGTTGGGTCGCCCGGGGCGGACACGGAGGCGGGCCCGCCCCTTCTCACGGTCCTACTCCGCAATTGGCCGCCGAGCCCCGCGCTCCAGCCAATACCTGGCTCATCTGGAAGGGCGAGCCAATAGGCGACCGCGTTACAGCAGCTAGCTCGAGAAACGAGGGTCAGGTCGGAAATCTATGGCTACCGAAAGAGGAAGTCGGTAGCAGGCGGTTCCTCTCAGCCGCTGGTCTCACATCCTACTGGAAATCCGCGAGGAACCGCCAGGGCCTGCCCAGGGGCCGGTGGTCGGCGGCACAGGTGGCTCCGCTCGGAGCAGGACGCTAGTTGTCCCGTTTGTGAAGTCAGCCAGTCCCTGGCTCCCCAGGATGCGACCCCCATCACCGTGAAGCTAAACCCTAAATGGGGCCCTGAGCTTTGCCAGATTAGGCGCCCTTAAGGAATCACCCCCGTGATTGTCGCAGGCAAGCCAGAAAACAACTACAGAAAACCTGCCGGTCGGTGGGTGCCATTCCTATGGGCATTGTCCTCCAGATCCTTCTGCCAACATCTTAAGGCCTCACTTAACCTCTGGACCAGACCCACCATCCCTAGAATGGAGTGAGGGTCCCACACTACCTTCTCTTATGGAAGTGATAGAAGTATTAAGATTAACCTTTCCCTTTGGAGATTTCATCCATTACTTATTCAGTCTTATATACCTATATGGCTGATGTGACCTTAACGGTATTGCATGTGACACACCTATATAAGACAGAACTATATCTGCCTTATTTGGAAGGAAGGCTTTGAAAGAGCTAGAAGTAGGGGCTAGTGAGATCGTTTGGTGTTTGCTGCTCTTCCAGAAGGGAGATTCGTTTCCCATCACCCCACAGCCTCTGCCAGGATCACCAGCTCCAAGGGATCCCGTGTGCGCGAGCGCGGCACACACACACACACACACACACACACACACACACACACACAGAAATTAGAAGCTGAGAGCTCAAGCAAGAGGCTACCCAGTCATGTTGACCTGAGGTGGTTTGGACTCAGTTTTTGATGCTCACAAGAGGAATAAGATATAATGATGGAAAGAATGGGGAAATCACAGTTTTCAGACATGAGAAATCAAAAAACTTGACATTTTTCTTGAAATCCAAATCTAGAAGTCTGGATCAAACCAGAGGTGATGGTCTTGGGGGTGGTGGCAGTGAAGACTGTCAGGACCATTAGAACGGATTGTTCTGAAACAGAAATGCAGTAGTGGGGCCTGGGGGAAACCCACTTAGTCCATAAGGTCAAATTATGAGAAAGGAACCAGTGAGAATACTGGGTAAAATAAGCAATCATTATTCAATCAGTGAGGGGAAACAGCATTTGCTGAGGGCTCTTGCCCTTCAGAGCCCATAATCACAGGCCTCTGGGCTGTCCTGTAGGTAGAGATGTAAATAATTGCGGTAAGTCTTGGCATCAATGATGTGGGAGGATGCCACAGGGTCTTCCTGCATGGCTGCCATCCAGAGCTTGAGTTTTGGGGTGTTGGCTAAACACCTGTGGGAAGACAAGATGAGAGCTGTGAGCCAGAGGAACTAGACCAGCCCCCCAGAGTCTCGCCCACCACCACAGTCCCCCTAAACTCTTAAAATTGATCTTGAAACACAACTCTTTAAAATGCAAGCCATAGACTAAAAGGCTTTAGCTTTGAGTGGCATTGGGGTCTTTGTTTCTCAGAAGAGGAAGCCGAGTTGAGAGTTGCGTGGTCAGTCAGCAGAACTTCAAACTGAGAGACGGCCAGACAATTGCCTTAAACACCAACGTTCTATAGGAAACGGGAATAGAGGTAGCCCCAGATTGCCATGGGTTCTAGGACATAGAAGTAAGCCATCGTGGCTGACTACAAACTCAAAGCATGAGTTTAAAAAGCAGTGTGGAACTCTTACAATAGGAAGGAAGTAAGAAAGATGTGTTAATACTAAGGTTTCAACAAACAGGGGAATGAAGAACACTATTTGGTTAATTAAACTTGTACTGATGTAGGTTACATATGACTAACATAAATTATCTACACCCGTGTGGACTTTGAGCCAGCAGAGGGTAAATTTTAAGACCCTGATATCATAGACAGATGTCTCATCCTCCCATGGGCTGAACGTGGGAACGAATGGGTGACCTGACAGGTTGTGTGTACCCCCAGGACGTTCCCCTCTTGCTGGCTCAATTCATGCCAGTGATATCAATATCTATCTAGGTTCAGAAAAATTCCATATATCCATATATAATAATACAGCTCTCACACTAAACTATGCACAAAATATTCAAATGTCTTACTCATTGAGCTCCAGTGCTTCCAGTCGTTGAAACCAAGGCCAAATAAGATAATCAACCATAGAGATTAAATCCCCACCAAAGAAGGCCTTCTCCTTATTGGTCAAAGCCTGATTGTTAAAGGAAAAAGAAGTTTACTTGTGCAGATAGAAAAACATCATTAAAAACAACAGAGGCAAATTAGGTAGAGAATGTCTAAGTCTCCTGCTATCCTGATATAGTCAAGTTGGATTTTAATATGATCCAAAACCCTCCATAACCCAGCAGTTCTTAACGGAAATCTGACAGATAGTATGCCACTGGTTCTCAACCGTCCTAATGCTGAGACCCTTTAACACAGTTCCTCATGCTGTGGTGACCCCAACCATAGAGTCATTTTCATTTCTACTTCCTATCTGTAACTTTGTTACTACTATGAATCATGATGTAAATATCTGTGTTTTCCAATGGACTTAGGTGATCTCTGTGAAAGGGTCATTTGACCCCCAAAGGGGTCACAACCCACAGGTTGAAACTGCCATAATATACAGATATGTTGGGAGTACAAAGGTCCTTGTGCTCACAGACAGCAACAGGGAAACCAGGAATGTTAAACACACAGGGTTGTCTTCTCAAAAGAAAAGGTGTATAACCTGTTCTACCCAGAAGGCTGGGGATGGGGGCGGCTAGTAGCCTAGGTCACCCCTGTGTTCTCTGTAGGGCCAAGCCATACCTGGCTTCCCAAAAGCTTCCACAGCCAGGCCTGGGGGTGGCTAACAGTCTAGCCGACCTCTGTGTTATCTGCATGGCCAGGGGCTCATCCACAGTGGCTGATAGCCCAATGACCTCTCTACTATCTGTATGACCAAGACCACACCATATCCTCCCAGAGGCCCTTAAGATAATACATGTAACCTATCTCCAGAGCCCATCTTCACAGACATGTACCTTGAGAACAGTTCACTGGAATGATGCCTGTGTGCACAGAGGACTGCGGTGTGTTTAAAACTGCCTAAAACAAACTGCCCGATGTCTGTCTGACTCTAGGTGTTTGAACCCACCACTCCAGAGTCATGTTGAACCAGATTTCCTTCTTGTTTCATGCAACATGTTCCTCTGATGAGACCCTAGTGGTCAGAGATCCCCAAACTGATGGAATAGCTCAACCAGACCGTGTTATTTGTCCAGAGTAAAGAAGTTTTGATACAATCAAACCTTAGAACACTTACTGCAAGCAGGAAGGAACGACACATAACGTAAATGAATCTTATAACCCTAAAGTGGAATGCAAGAAGCCATTAAAACCTGCACAGTACACAGCTGCATTTGTATAAAGTAGGAAACAACCTAAACTCAGCTCTTGGCTCTTAATACAGATGCTCGGGACTATGATGTGTTCGTTTTTGTTTTTTGTTTGTTTGTTTTTTTATTTGTCAAGATGCACTTTTATGCATGAGGTGCTTCTCTGCATGTAAGTTTTTAGTTGGAAACACAGTTAAAACATCCTAGGAGTAGAGAGAATTGACAGTTAAACAGGTGACAATTATTTGGATAACCCTAAAGTCCAAATCGGATGTTTCTGAAACATAAGGTGAATTGATGCGAAGGTTTCACCGAAGAGGGAAATCGAGAGTATTATTAGGTTAATTAAATCTGAAGGATATAGGGTGCATATGACTAAAATTCATTATCTACTTATAACACAGCCAAAGGATTTTTAGAAGACCAGAATCAAACCAACTTTCCCATTATAAACAGTCTCTGGTTTTCCTTGGAGATCCTTGTAATATTATGCACTGTGGATAGATTGTTCATGTCTTTATGATTATTTGTCTTCTCTCCACTAAAATAAGAACCTGATTCCAACTTCCATGCTGTCTCACAGAAAAGCAGGAATTAGAAAATTTGATTTAAGAACAAACATATAACTCCACAAAGAACTACCAGTAAAGAAACTGAACTATACACTACTGTAGGCACAAATCAAAATGCCCCATTAAAGAGAAGTTATTTTAGGAGATTAGAAAATTCATGATGCCAGACCCAAATAAAGATGTCAGAATGCTAAATTATGAGTTAAACCCATGAGTACACAAAGAGAAATCTTTCATTAATTAAGCCTATAATACACAGGAAAGTCCACTAAGACCAAGCTGCCATCCCAGTGACACTAAGATAGCTCAGTACCAGAAAAATCTACCTGTAAGACCACTTCAGGGAATCATGAAGTCGGCCTTGCATGAGTCACAGGGTTTTCAGGTTAGAGTCTGTAGTTTTCCCAGGCACTTGTGAGCCTTTCAGTTCCTGAGAAATAGAGGCACTCCCTCGGGCAGTGGAGCCGAGCATTCGGGCCTCTCTGTGGTTCTCTGTATTCCCTTGGTAGTCAAGGAAGTGTGGAAGCTTGACAGAACAACTGCTCTTAATGATCTGGTGTACCAGGTATAGCTTGCAAATGTCATTGTATCCTGGCAACTACAACCGTATTGATCCTGGCAATTGCCATTATATTCTGTTCCTGATAAAGGAATAAAAATTCTGATTGCTCCCAATAAAAATTGCCACAACTTAAGTTTTGCTGTGGACCCATATCAGGTGTCCTTGGCCTGGTAAGTAAGCAGGGACACTTAGAGACCCCAAGCATCAGGCTAAAGGGATGGCTCTGGGAACATTCTGTCAATGTAACAGGTGCCAGGAACACTGAGCATTTACAGTGTAAGAATTAGCAGATTAAGACTGGAGAGATGGATGCTTAAGGGCATGGATGGGAATAAGGGCATGACCTGCTTCTCTAGAGGAACACATGAGGTGGCTCAGAAATGCCTGTAACTCCCGCTCCAGGGGATCCAACACCTATGGCCACACCCACCTGTACCATCCTCTTGCATACACATAATCAAAAGTAACAAAAATAAAATCTTAAGAATAGAGTGAAAATATATATATACTGGAAGGAACTCCATGCTTAGGATTGGATGCCAGGATACACCAATGGAAGGAAGTGCTTCTGCTTCTCCATGACTACGTTAGGAGGAAAGAAGTGGTATCTATATTTTAAATATATGAGCATAGGCTGAAAACAAGAATAGAAAATGGGGACAATAAAAAACTGGGAAACCTGGGTGTTATTTTAATGTTGATGTCCTAAGGACCTCAAGCCATAAGCCATGTGTAGTCAGGCATGCCTGTAACACTAGCGTTCACATGGCTGAGGCAGGAGGATCACGAGTTTAAGGCCAGTATGGGCTGAACAGTGGGTTTGTGGCTAGCCTGGGACACCTGTCTCAAAAAACTAAAACTAAAGTCAATGATGGTACTTTTAGGCGTCTTGATTTATATCATGCGTAGAAGAGCTTACAGAAATCTGTTGTGATTTATTTTTGACTGGATACTATTTCTAATTGTCAGTGATTTGGAGTGTGAGCTTGTAAAGGCACAAAGAAATGCAGATATAGATTGTCATTTCTTACGGTGAAGGCCAAGAGAAGCAAGTACCTCCTCTAGCTTCTTGAATTCTCTCTCCAACGCTTCCCTTAGGCCCGGATAGTCTTCCTTTCTCTTCGCCCTAACAAAGCTTGTAACCAAAGGCGGCACCTGAAGGGAAAATAAGTGTTTAGTTTATCAGGGTGAAGCTAATGCCCTGGCCTGCCCTGCCAACACACACATAACAAACATACTAGAATCCCTCCAGAGTGCTTGACCAAGGGTAGCCCAAATCGCAGTGTTTACAGAAACCATGGCCTGGCATTTCAAACCTCTTTTGTAGACTAGGATGTGGGGCTGCTCCAGATTTTGTCATTTGCAGATAACGGAACCCACTTATCAAGTTTGAACCAGAAATCTCATAAATGGACACTGAGTGCACTAGAATTGAACAAATAGGCCTGGAACTATGGGAAATTTCTAAAATAATACTGAGAAATAGACTAGCCAAGAGGTACCAGCTGCTGCCAGTGCCAGCGAGCACTAACGGGCATTTGTACTGCTGCATGCTGAGGTAACTAGATATTTGCTCTTGCATTGCTTCCCCAGAATTTAGTCTTGCAGCCACTGCCACCACCTCTATAACAGACAAGAGACACCATCACCTTCTGCCTCAGTCACCTGGGTACTGACTGGTGTTACAGGCATGCCCTGACCACACTCTGTGTGTGTGTGCATGTGTTGGGGAGGAGCTATATGCACAGGGGTGTGCAGGTGTAACAGACCCGTGTATGTGCACATGGGGTCAAAGTGGAACATCAGTGACTTCTTCTGTCGTCTGCAATCTTACTGCCACCACAGAATCTTTCACTGAGTCAGAAGAAAGATTGCTGTTCCGGCTGGGCTCACTGCAGTGTAAGCTTTCTGGATCTGGGTATTGCTCATCCCCCACCCCCAGCCAACACACACACACACACACACACACACACACACACACGTACGCACATACGCACATGCACACGCACACGATGTGATGCTGGGCTCACAGGCACACACAGCCACCCCAGCTTTTTATGTGGGTGCTGAGGAGCTGCACCTTAGCCCTCGTGCTTGCAGAAGCACTCTTGCCCACAGAGCATCCCCAGCCATCCTGACACTAATTTTTCATCTCCCCAGTATGACATATAAATGTTCTAGCCACCTCCACTATTCTTTCACTGTTATCCTACTAAGCAGATAACTCCCTTGCCATTTGCAATATCTCCAAAACAGAATGTTCTCCTTGTCAATCTCCCTTCTTCTAAATACTTTTAAAAAGCTCTTTCTTCATTCATAGATAAAATATTCCTTTATAGACTTAGCATACTATGGAAGTAACTCATCTGAACGTATGTAGTGGAGCACTGCTATTCTTGGTGTCTAAAAACATACCTGTTGGCCGTCTCTTTACTAATATTGATTTGAATGAATCCACTCTGATGCTAATTAAGATGCAGGCACATTCCCCCAGAGACCTCAGTGCACTGTCCCTGCTAAAGACTGGCAGTGACAATTAAGAGCTGACACAATAGGAACCAGTGTCAGAGTCTGCTCTAGCCGATCCATGTTGGATCTATTCACAGGTGAACTAACCCACTAGAAGTAAAACAGGGAGGCTGGCCCAAAATGCACAGTATGAAGCTTCCCAAACTATTCGCACACCCAGATAGTGAGCGACCGACCAGCAGGGGAAACTCAGTCCTCATGTTCTTGGGGCAACAAGGCCAAGAAGGCAGGCAGTTCTGAGGGCAGAGGGCCAACAGCCTCAATGAGGAGAAGCTCAGTGAGGAACAGAGCTGTAGTCCTGAGCAGCCTGGCCATGTTTCAGAAAGGCAGCAGGACAAAGCATAAATATCAAAAATGACCAATCTTAGTGAAAACAAGAGAAGACACGCAGTGAGAACTGGGAGAGAAGGGAGAATGTGTGGCAGACTTAAAAAACATATTTTCACCAGGGGTGGGTCAGGCAAAAGAGCCTGGAGGGCTGGGCTGACTGCAAGGCAAGCAGGGAGCACAGAGTGGCAGGGCATGGTGAATTTGGTTAAGGTCCCCAGTGCCTGAACTGTCACAAAGGCAGTGCTGATTTAGCCTAGAACAAAACAAGGGTTTTGGTTTTGGTTTTGGTTTTAATTTTTTTTTTTTCAAACACACCTTAGAGAATAACTCAAGGGTCATCTTCTGGCGCGCCTTCTCGTAGGGGTCATCTGGAAATAACCTCTTCTCTGGGTACACTTCATCCAGGTACTCACAAGTGATGATGGATTCAGTGACCAAGTGACCCTGGCTGTTCTCCAGAACCGGCACCAGCCCAGAGGGATTCTTCTTAAAGAACCATTCGGGCTTGTTCTTCAGGTTGATATTGATGACTTCGTGCCTGAAAGATACAAGGCTACTGAAGAGAGCAAGGCAGTTTCTGTCTCCCAGAATCAGTGTGGACCGAGTCCACCATCCACTTAGTGGAGGAGCCTTGGATGGAGGAGGAGAGTTCTGACCGCGCTGCACCCACAGTTTAAGACCCTGGGCCAGATGCCCTCCTGCAGGCGAGCAGCCAATGTTCACTTTTCTGTTCATCTGACTTGCTTCACTTAGCATCTCCATGATCCACCTCGGTCACACACTTTAGACTTTCCTTCTCTTGAACAGTGGAATACCATGTATTGAGCATTGTCATTATCCACTCATTTGTCAGCGGCCATTGGCAGTGCACCATGGTGAACAGTGCGATACTAACTAAACATGGAAAGGCTGGTGTCTTCTGCATCCTGACAGGAGGCAACCAACTGGATTGTGCACATGTCCACTCAATATATTGGAATCAGCCTGACAAAACCTCATTTCATTTTGATTCAGTTCAAAATGAGTTGAATGGACTCAACTGAATACATTTTGCTAATATGAATTTTGAAATCCTTGTTTACAAGGGTATTTTTTTTAATCCTAAAAAAATCTCATAAAATGGACCTTTTTTTTTTTTTTTTTTTTTTTTTTAAGACAGGGTTTCTCTGTGTATCCCTGGCTGTCCTGGAACTCACTCTGTAGATCAGGCTGGCCTCGAACTCAGAAATTCACCTGCCTCTGCTGGGATTAAAGGCGTGCGCCACCACACCCAGCTTTGGTGTGTTTTCTTTAAAAAGGTTTCTAAATCATAAAAAGTATGAGGCTAGACAGACAGTGTAAGGGCACCTGCTGCTCTTGCAAAGGATTTGGGTTCAGTCCCCAGGACCCACATCAGGGGTCATAACTCCGGTACATGGGGATCCAATGCCCTCTTCTGCTCTGTGGCATCCTGCAAGCACATAAACGCATGCACAAGTGCACACACATGAACAGAAAAATAATTTTTAAAAAGTATACAAAATAAATAAAAAAAGAATCCATTGGAGTCAGGCTATATCCAGATTGTAACTGTGTACGCCTTGTATCCTGCAGAGACTGTAAGAGAAAGGAAAGTATTCAAATCCTTAAAGAGATGTCCGGATAACTCAAATCAGGCACGATGTCCACTAGGAGAGACCACTCAAAAGTAAGCCATCCCAACACGTCTCATTTCCTGTATCTTCACCCACAACAAATCAGATTTAGCTTATGGATTTCAATGCATAATCCTTCATAAGAACAAATAGCCAGTGTGAACACTGAAGTGTGTGTGTGTGTGTGTGTGTGTGTGTGCAAGCATGTTAAAAGGTTTACAGAATAATGAACATACAAGCCATCTGTCATGGGAAAAACCAAAGCCTTTGCCATAGAATAGTGTCCATCTCTGAGAATTAATTATATTTTGAAAATGGAAGGCAAGTCCTGGGCTCTGGAGATGAAGAACACAAGTGAAGGCTAGAAGCTTGGCATTTTGAGCCAACACTCAGCACACTGAGCCCACTGGCTGGAGGATGCTCCTTACAGAGAGTATGCAACACACACGCCCTGTGTAAGATGCCACTGCCCCAGGAAAAGTTTCCTGGTTCAAAATCAGTCTGTGAACAACTATCTGAAGTAACCCTTCTCCCCGTTAGGGCCCCCACCCCTGTTATGGTAAAGTAATTTCAATGTTGTTTTGGAAAATCCTGGTGCGAAATATAATTCTTTTCCACACAGAGTTTCAGTAGGAAACATCACACAAGGCATTGTGCCCTGTTCTTGGACTCTCTCATTGTTTTAGAACAATATCTTTTTTTTTCTATTCAGTTTGATTTATTTTTAGAGTGAAAGTTCCAACTAATATAGAAAAATTGCTTTTTAAGAAAAAAAATATTTTCTTGTGTTCAAAACCAAATCTCCCATCCAAATGAAATTAAAATCGTTACAAAGTGACAGTTAATTTTCAAATACTTCCTTAGGTTACATATTTTAACATTTAGGGAAAAGAACTACCTGCCTAGCCAATTCTCCCCACAGACTAAAAGTAGTTTACGAATTGTAACTGTATACATGAATTTTTTCTTAAGGGTGAGCTTTCAAACAGCAGGTGTCTAATACTTGTTCAAAAGATCCCCCAAGACATTGGAAGGGAAATGGTCCAACGAACATGGTATCGGGGAAAAGCCAAAAGACTCGCCAACTGTAGATAACGCGTAGGTCAAAGACTGTTTGGATCCGGAGGCTTTGCAGACGCTTGACTGACACTTCCCTGTGTTTACAACCCAAATGGCTGTGCACATGGCTCAGAACTCTGCTAGGCTGGTGACCTTTGTGCAGCATGAAGCAAGCCTCCAGTTCACCAAGAATCCCAGGACCCGAGCTGAGACAGCTGCCCAGGGTTCCGCAATCTTGTGTAAATCTTGAGGTTCCACCAACATCACGGGGGCGGGGGGGGCGCCTTTTTTGAGCCCCAGACTGCTTAAACAGGCTGCCCCAGAGCCCTAGAGTCCATGACAATTCTCCCCTTGAAAAAAAGAGTGAGTAACTAAAGTCTCTTACAAAAGGCTGAGAATATTTCCCCCTGAACACAAAGCCAACGCCCCGAGGGGTTGAAGCGGGCCGCCAGCGGCTCGGGAGTCGTCACCCTCGTCCTCACCGGATTCCCTTGGCCTTCAGGACCATCAGCGTCCTCTGAGCGAAGGGGCAGAACCTCATGCTGTAGACGCGGATCAGGCCCTCCGGGACCGGGCCGGGGGGCGCGCTTCCTGCAGGAGAGAGGAGACGGTCACGGCCCGGATCGCACGGTGATCCCGGGCATCCCCGGTACCCGGAGCGTCCCCGCCACCGGCAGCCTCACCCTTCCCCAGGCTCCTGGCGGATGCTCCAGACATCGCTGTGCCGTGTAAGCCGAGAGCCACGCGGGTCCTGCTCCCGTTTGTGGGCGACTCTGGAACCACGAGGTCTTATTCAGTGTCCTAGAACTCAGCCCCGCCCAGACCGCGCCTCCTGGCCCGGAGCCGCCCCCGAGTTTAAAGGGAAAGCTTCGGCCGCTGCGGATGGATCCTGATGCTGTGTAACATTGACCGGTGGGCTCCCAGGTTCGCTGCAAGGTAGTGCAAGGAGGAACAAAACCAGAGACACATACCCCGCCTCCACACAAGGGGACTTGTGGTTTCTTGTGTCACGTGATGACCACCTGGAGATGGCCAAAGCAGAGATGCTCAGAGAGAGCCACCCCATCCCTTCAGGCAGGTTTCCTGTCTGCCTTCATACAGGACTCTGGCCCTGACCTCCATACCTCCCACACCCACTCTACTGGTATGTGAGCTCTAGCTCTGCCCCCAAATTTCCAACATTCCAGAGGGGTCTAGGTGTAACCTATGACTCCCTGGAGGTGGTCTAGCCACCTGGACAGTCTTTTCTTCTGTCAGTACTAGCTTAGTATAAGCTGCCATCCCCATAGTCACTTACAGAGGCATATTTTGGCATAATAGAAATGAGCACACATCTGGATGTTATTAGCCTCCGGACACGGTTGTGCTTTCAAAATTCCATCCATAAAACATTTGTCTGGAAGCCTAGAAAGAGCACACGCTGGTTTAAACAAAGTGGGCTGAGGGAATTTAGCCTTTTGAGTCCATGGGGGGGGGGGGGATCTGGCCAGAGGGCATGCGAAATCTGCTGTCTTCTTACTTAGGCGTGAGGAGAGCTTGCACGCCAGGATTCACATAGCTAGTGAACAAAAGCTACTAACTCCGGGGCTATTTATGAAAGAGTGTGCCTGGGTTTTGTTTCCAGCTCTATTACTGGAGAAGCAGAGAATGCCCTTGGAGCTAGCTCCAGTTTTGATCCTGGCTTCTCCTTGTGCTCACTAGAACTACAGAACAAAGTGCCAAAGTGAATTCTTCAAATAAAGAAAGAAAAATATACAGTTACAGAAAACCACTGTGCTACGTTCCTGGTGGCCATTATAGTAAGGATCATGCCTAAGTCCTAGCAGCTGAGAATATAGCCCTCAAACATCTGGGCATATATCTCTATTGGCCACAGTCAAAATGCGACAGGACTATATATTTTGTAGCTGTAACCTTCAATAATTAACCTGAAGAGATCAATCTGAATCGACTATATTGCAAGAAGATGAAAAATTAAAAACCCTAGCGATAAGAAATAGTTTTTAACCTTCTATGTAATGTCCACCTTCACTGCCCAGATGTGTCCACCCAATGCAGCAACCTCCTGTAACTTTTCAGGAGAGTGATGGGTAATTTCATACTGTCTAACTTATAATCTATATTGACAAGATCAAGTTCAAGTTGTTGAAGGTCTTATTAACTGCCTCGCAGATGGTGTTTTAATACAAACTTTTATTTCTATAAGTTACGAATAGTTAAAATATCTGACTATTAGCTTTTATAACATCTCATTCCAGATATCAGAGAATGTTCCAGATAAGCTCCAGTCATTCCTATAAACCCAAAGACACCATGAATTCTGGGAGTAAAAGGATTCAGGAGATAGATCATCTCATGCGAAAATTATCCCCAGAGCCGGGCGTGGTGGCGCACGCCTTTAATCCCAGCACTCGGGAGGCAGAGGCAGGCAGATTTCTGAGTTCNAGGNCAGCCNGGGCTACACAGAGAAACCCTGTCTCGAAAAAAACAAAAAGAAAAAAAGAAAATTATCCCCAAACAGAAGCCACCATCCTTTGGGAACCAAATTGTCCACACAAGGGATAAAGACTCCTTCAAGGTCATCTTGTAAAAACAGACTGAGCCACTGTTCAACCAAACCACAGCCTGACCAAGCCATAACCTGGCCAGCACTGTTTAATAGATTGCCTCTCAACACTCCTCCAAATTCATCCTCTATTTAAATCTACAGCATGTCAGCATGGCTTAAAGGATGAAACAATTAAATGACAATTTTGATTAAAACCTTTTCATACATTTTTACGATTACTTTCATTTATTTCTTTGGGTCAGAGTTGGGCCTCTAGCCTAAGACTTTGGTTACATAAACTTTTCTGTTTGATTTCATTAAGTCTGTAGTTGTCCATAGCAGGGAAAACAGACTTCATTAGAGTTTCCATGGAAAGATACTGGCGGCTAAAGAGTTGAATGAACAAGCTAGAAAGGCCCAGAGTCTGGTCAGTGAATATATATATACACATACACACATATACCTCACAATAAGAAGCCGTGCAGGGACAAATGGCTCACAAATAAAGCAGCTTAAATTAAATGGAGAGGCGAGGAAAATGACTTAGTTGGGTACCACGGACTGGGCCTAGTTGGCACCCCTCAATCCGTAGGAATCAGGGGTTCAGACAGATGGGCATAGAGTCAGCGAGAATTGACAGACAGACGCAGACACGAGAGAGTGTGTTGGATCTGAATGTAATTTGTCAAATCGAGCATCAAACTTTTTATACAGAAGAAAATAGGGAAGTTAGGTGACACACCACCAAGGTACAATGAGGTTACTGGATTGTTACACAAAACAGAGGAATGCAAACACAAAGGACTGGCAGGAACCATCTGGGATAAAATTCAATGTTAACAACTGGGATCAAAAGCAGCCCCACCTAAGGTCAGCTTAATCTTAGAAGCCAGGGGCAGGGGCCATAGTTCCTATTCTAGTCTATTGTATAATCCAATAGTTCAATGTGTTAGCACCAGGATACTGCAAGCCCCGCCTAAACATGTGACTCTTTACCTGCATTGCCAGGGCAAAGATCTTCTATCCCACAATCCACTTGGCTCAGTTCCCGCCCTCACTGGTGTGATGTCACTTTCTGTATAAGAGAGGAAGCCAACCCCTCCCCTCTCTCTCTCTCTCTCTCTCTCTCTCTCTCTCTCTCTCTCTCTCTCTCTCCTCTTCTCTACCCTTCTACCTGCTTCGCTGCCTCCCCATTCCCGCATAATAAACCTCTCCCACATGGAACACCTTGGCCTGGTCTGCTGCTTGGTTTATCTGCCCAAAATATAAAACAATGCACTTAGGTTATTCTTTAAATCTCTGGTCAATTCATCAATGTTCCAAGTATCCAAATGGCTTCTGCTAATATCTGAAATTTCTGTTTACCTAGCCTTAATATTTGCTATATCCTGTCTCAATCTATTGCTAAAACTACCTTTTTTAAAAGCATTAATCTTTGCCTCCAGTCTCTTATCTATAATATGTAGCTCTGACAAAGCTACGAAAATATTCCTATGCATATCATTAACAAAATGAGAGGTATGTAGCTGCTGAACTAAGGCTGTGGTAGATACTGCAAAAGAAGTTAAAACTGCAATTAAAGCAGTAATTCTAAAATCAGAGCTGCAGCAAATCTCTTTGGTCTTCTAAGCTCATTTAACCTTTTCAAAGTTTGCATTTCTGAATATTTAAACCAAGGATCATATCCTAACTCTACAGGCAGCAAAACATAAGCAGGTTTCTTTAACAAAATCATAACAGCCGATCCCTTATCTAAATTAGGGTCTACACAGTTAGTTAATTGACAAGAATTACAATGAATATGAAAAGACTTGCCAAGATTGGTGATCTTAACTCTATCAAAATTTTCTAACAATATAGCAAACTGGTAAGGAACACAAGCTTTCACAGCTAAAGGGGAGTTGGCCTGAATGGCCAAACACATTGTCTCTGACGAAAGCGTCGTGTCCATTCTCTGTACCTGTCCCTCCGCCTCATGAGTCAGCTTCTTTAGTGTCCCCAAGTTGACACCAGGTCGGCTCTCATTGCCGCAGTCTGTGGCAGGAGCTAGGGAGAGTCTCTTCGTTCTCCTTGCAAGTGTCTGTTCTCCCTGCTTCCTTCTCTGTGCGCCCAATACAGCTTTTCCTGTCACCATTGTCAGGGCACTCAGCAAATCATAGGTCAGCCTGTCACACGAATCATTCTGGAAGGTAGCATGCTCCTGCAGCATTCTGTGGAAAATAAAAACAGAAACATGCCCCCTCTTCCCCATATTAAACACCTGAACAGGATCATGCCATGTGCCAATAAGTGGACCTTTCACTTCACCTAGGCCTGGTTGTAGACTATTATAAGGCACTCGCTCAGCAAGGAGATTTTTTTTTTTTTTTGGCATCTAAATTTCAGCGCCATAATAAAATGTTAAAACTTTACTTGTACATGGAGGAAGATGATTCTACATTAATGTTTTTTTTTGTCAAAGAATTGCTGTGTGCAAATTGAGTAACAATAACTAGAATAAGCAGCTAATATTTGATTACCATTGACTATAATTGAAAACAATTGATCACAGCTTTCTCTACTTTCTGCAAAGCTTTTTTGTTTCTCACCAGTTAATCTGAATCTCACTTGATAGCATCCAACAAAGGCTTAAGTTTTTATGTGGTGAGTTTAAGGTAAGGTCTTAGCCAATTAACATCTCCTGGAAACTTTCAAAAATAATTTGTAATAAGCAACATCCCTTTTTTTCTTAAAATTTCTTGTACCACAATTTTTCTGGGATAACTAAAACCCTAAATATTAAAAAGATATTGCCTCTGAATCTCTTATATGGAGCAACAGCTACTCTCTAGAACTTTAAAGTTCATTATGTGACAGCAAAGATTTGAAGTAAATGTTTATTTAGAGGCATTTGCTAATAAATTACTTTTCATTTAAGAAACAGTACACTGAAAGATTCAAAGTCTTACCTTCTTGTATTGAAGCCGAGAAAATAAAAGTTTCTTACATAATGTAAGACTATTAGCCATACCTAGGGGCAAAACTTTTTAATGGTCACCAGTTCACTAGAAGCAAACTCTTTACAATTAACAGGATGCAAAGGAAAAAACAAACTTTCAAATCTATAATAATTTTATATGATAGCCGGGCGTGGTGGCACGCCTTTAATCCCAGCACTTGGGAGGCAGAGGCAGGTGGATTTCTGAGCTTGAAGCCAGCCTGGTCTACAGAGTGGGTTCCAGGATAGCCAGGACTATACAGAGAAACCCTGTCTTGAAAAACAAAACAAAACAATGATAATAATAATTAATAATAATAATAATAATAATTTTATATGAAGTAGGCAACCCATCTTGTAATGCCTTTATAAGTTCTACAGCCTGATTGACCTTTTATAAATCTTGAATTTAAACTTTAAACTTTACTTTGAACAACACCTGGGTAGATCTGAAACAAGGTCATTTAGCTAAAAAGAAATTCCCCTGAAGGCAGAGAGGGGTGAGGTCCCAAGAACTTCCTTAGGCACGGTTTGAAAAACACAAGAAACATCGCACACAAGCTTCCCTGAGACTGCTCTGAACTTTGCATTAACTCAAATGTTAATGTTTTTTAATCTGAGCATCTTGTATAACACACCTTCCTGCTAGGCCATTGTAAATTCCTGTGTATGGGTGTAATTCAGCTATCTATAATTGTAAGTATCTACTCTGGTTCCTCCCTAGACAGCAACCTTCCTTCTTCCTAGATAATGGTAGGGCATTGACATAACTATCCATGTCCAGGGTCAGCTCAAGGACTGACTGCCTAGGACTGGTGAAGAATCTTACTTAGCTATATGTCAAAAATTCAATCCTTAGAAGCACTTATAATAAAGCAATATTAAGGGAAAGCACGCGGATCTGTTTACCAAGGACAAGGACATTGGAGCATTCGTTATACAGGATGCCACGGTTCCAGGAGACTAAGTTTCCGTGAACTTTTCGCCTCTGGACCACGCCCAGGCTTTTCGGCCTGTCAGGCAGGTCACTACTGGAGTGGATATAGCAGTTGGGCTTATTCATATAATGAACAGTTAATAGGCATTCATACACTACCAACTCAAATGCATCCAGAAATATAACTGGTCATGAAAGAAAGGAACAATAGGAGGCATGTTATGAATGCATGTCACCTTTCAGACGTGCAAAGTGAAAGACATTGGCAACTGCAGCACACATGCATGTGACAGAATTAAAAAACAAAAACAAAAACAAAACAAACAAACAAAAAAACCATTATGACCAGCGATTAGGAGAGTGTGTCCCTCCTACAGGAAGGAAGGGAATGGGGGAGGAGGGAGGGCCAGTTCATGTTGTCCAAGGGATGATTCAAGGGTTTCGTCCACTTTCAGTTCAACTGGAAGATGGCTTCTAGCCAAGGCCCTGCTATGACACAGGATGAAGTAGAACTGGGGGCGGGAGCAAGAAAACTTCCTGTGCAATTTTTTACTATGTAATGCAGAAAAGAAAGTAAGAACATGATCTTCTCTTTTTCTTTTTGAGACAGGGTCTCTTTGCATAGTCCTGTCTACACTAGAACTCACTTCGTAGCCCAGTCTGGCTACCAGTTCACAGAGATCCATCCACCTGTCTCTGCCTTCCAGAGGGCTGAGATAAAGGTGTGCACCGAACCCAGCTAAGGACCTGGATTCTTTAGAATAGACAAGCACCTTTCCCTGCCACTGCTGAGGCTTGTGATCTACCACCATGGCCAAGGAAAGCATTGCCGCTAGAGGTGTGATGGTTGTCAATACTCCAAGAGGTGCTGAAGACCACCATCGTCCACGGTGGTCCAGCACGTAGCACCCAGTATAAAGCTGCCAACGCCTACGTAGAAAAGTGCCACGCCCATCTGCGTGCTTGCATGATGTACTTGATGAACCCACATATGTCAAGTTGGTGGAGGCACTTATGCTGAGCACCAGATCAACTTAATTAAGGTTAATCACTGCAGGAAACTAGGGGAATGGGTGGGCCTCTGTCAAGCTGGTGGAAAGGGAAAGCTATGTAAAATGGTTGGTTGCAGCTGTGTAGTGGTTGAGGATTACAGCAAAGAATCTTGGGCCAAGGACATTACCAAAGAGTACTTTACATGCAAGTAATGAATAAATAAAATTTTGGGCTCATGGGGGTGTCTTAGTCAGGGTTTCTCTTCCTGCAAAAACATCATGACCAAGAAGCAAGTTGGGGAGGAAAGGGTTTATTCAGCTTACATTTCCATACTGCTGTTGATCACCAAAGGATGCAGGACTGGAACTCA
>NC_034590.1:159180239-159185854 GCF_900095145.1 Mus pahari | reverse complement strand
CCTTGATCACTCATTGAGAAAATGCCCCACAGCTAGATCTCATGGAGGCATTTCCCCAACTGAGCTCCTTTCTCTGTGATAACTCCAGCTGTGTCAAGTTGACACAAAACTAGCCAGTACATGGGGTTAAAAAAAAATTAAAAAAAATATAAAACCTTATACTGTTAAAAACAACTGTCAGCAGAGAGGTGGTGGCATATATCTTTGATTCCAGCACTTGGGAAGCAGAAGCAAGTAGAGAATCTCTGTGAGTTCAAGGCCAGCCTGATCTACTGAGCTAATCACAAGATAGCCAGGGTTACAAAGAGAAATATTGTCTTTAAAAAAGCAACTGTCTAAAAGGTGAAGTAGATCTATATAGCAACTATAAAAACCATGTTCAAATACACCATTAAATGAAAATGTTGCAGATCAGTATGTAAGAGATAATCCTGTTGACTGTCCACTGTGAAAGGTCTTCATTCCTAAGACTTGGGTGCTGTCTCAATTGTACCATCTCATGGATGAGAAACTTAGAGGTCAGAGGTCAAGTGACTTTTTCAAAATCAATACACTTTAAAAGGGCAGAGCTGGGGCTGGTGAGATGGCTCAGTGGGTAAGAGCACCGGACTGCTCTTCCGAAGCTCCAGAGTTCAAATCCCAGCAACCACGTGGTGGCTCATAACCATCCATAACAAGATCTGATGCCCTCTTCTGGAGTGTCTGAAGACAGCTACAGTGTACTTACATATAATAAATAAATAAATCTTTAAAAAAGGAGGGGGGGGCAGAGCTGGCTTTCCAACTCCAATCTGGTCCTAGACTCTCCTAAAACTGCTACAGTATCATATCCGTTCTAAGAGTCACACTTCTTCCCAGCTTAAAACCTTCCAAAACAGGGATATATCTTAAAATTGCTGTAAGCTGGGTGGCCCCCACTCCTCTTTGAATATCCAGGATGAGTGCCTATGGCTTGGGATAAAATCCCTAGAGTAAAACAGCATTTTTGCTGTGTCCTTAAACTAAAAGTCAGTATTGGCACAGAGGGCAGAGTTCAGAGGCAACAGATCCTGGAGATTGCAAGCAAGATTTGAAATGGAATTCAAAAAAGCTGGGTTCAAAATGACAGAGTAAAACCAGATAAAAATCTACTCCTAAGTAAGTTGTGTTCCGAAAGCAGCTTGGCTGAGCTTTAAAAAGTGATTTCAATGAGTCCAAAGGAAAGGCCCTCCAATTCTGTGACAATGCAATTGACAAATAGTTCTCCCTTTCAGTTAGCTCATCTTAGATCTAATTCAAGACGGTCCAATTCCTCACTGTCCCCCTCCCAATGTGCTTATCTCTTTTAAGAAAACGGTGCTTATTTGAAGACTAAGACGGAACAGCAGCCCCATCGGCCACATTTCTGCGCTCCATTTGGACCGACTATGTAACAGGGCCACACGTTTTATGTAAAAGTCCTCTTTGTTTTTGTTTGAAACAGACTCTTTTTTTTTTTTAAAGATTTATTTATTTATTATATGTAAGTACACTATAGCTGTCTTCAGACACTCCAGAAGAAGGCACTAGATCTCATTAAGGATGGTTGTGAGCCACCATGTGGTTGCTGGGATTTGAACTCAGTACCTTTGGAAGAGTAGTCAGTGCTCTTACCTACTGAGCCGTCCTGCCAGCCCCCTGAAACAGACTCTTGCCGGGTAACCCAGGCTGGCCTTGATTTCACAATCCTCCTGACCCAAATCCCTATGTTGCTAAGGTTCTTTTTGCACTGTTTCATCTGATCTTCACAAGAGCCCCCTGAACTCATCTAGGGAAATGTCATCAAAAAAAAAAAAATGCTGGATGAAGTGTAGAGATGACGTCATTGGTCTTCTCAGTTATCGCAACCTATTAGGAGACAGAGAGAAGAACCACGAGCTTACTTCTCTAAGTCCCAGGTCCCAAGGAGGTCATCTAAAGGCTGATACAGTCACTACTCTATCCACGCACTTTCATTTTGTTGACTCAAGCTTTTGTCTGAGAGCACAACATGGCGCTTATTCTCAACTCAAAGGTAGGAAGGCCACAGAGCATGCGTGCCTGTGTAGGAAAGCGCTCTTCTCTAGTCCAAAGGAACTCAGAAACATGAAAGACCCAAGTCGACTAGACATCGGCAGAAAGTCAGCTCTAATGATTAAAAAGTAGAGAGAGAAGATGTTGATAGATGTTACTGTCCTTAAGCTTCTATGAGAAGTTAAGACAAATTGAGATGAATCGGGAACCCAGTACAGGGAAAAAAAGAAAAAGAAAATAACCAAACCTCTGAGGCTTTGATTGTTACCCACTAAACTCATGCTATCAACAGCAGCACTATCACAAGATAATAGAGTAGGTACCACGGCCAGAACGCTGATGCCCTACCTACTCCTTCTGACTAAACCAAGGTGAAACCAGTGGGATTTCAGATGGCTGCACAACTGGTAAACAAAGACGAGGAAGTGTTAGCACGGAGCCCTTCCCCTGAGACTTCCTCAGTCGTTGTCCAGAATCCCTTCCAATGCCAGACACTGTCAGAGCAGAATCAACACATTCCCTTGGGACTGACACCAAGTCCACTGCTTTTGAGGGTCACTCCCCTAAGCGATACATTATTGGATTCTCACCGGGCTTGCTTTAAAAATAACACTTTTGATGTGTGCCGTAATGGTTGCCCTGGTTACTCTGCAGTAACTTGAAGGCTTTTGTTCAAATCACTGATTCTTTCCTAGGGCATGCACAGCTCCCGGCGGGGCCGGCTTTGAGAATGAGATAAAAGGCCTGCCATCTTGCCTTTGCGTCTGTTCCATTTGCATCCACTGAGTAGGCACTGCTTAGCTCCGACTGTAGTCCGACTGTAGTCTGACTGATCATCTGAAGATGCTTTGATCAAGACTACAGTATGGAGTGAAGCTGCCATATTGCCTGTCAGAGCAAACATGCGTTTTTCATAGTTTTTTGGTTTTTTGGTTTTTGGGGTTTTTTGTGTTTTTTCAAGACAGGTTTCTCTATATAGCCCTGGCTGTCCTGGAACTCACTTTGTAGACCAGGCTGGCCTCGAACTCAGAAATCCGTCTGCCTCTGCCTCCCAACTGCTGGGATTAAAGGCGTGTGCCACCACATCCAGCACAAACATACATTTTTTTTTTCCTCCTCCGGTCTAGGGTTTCTTAGCACCTGCTGTCCCTCAGCCTATTACAAGGCTCAAAGAAATCCAGAACACCAGGGTACTTAGGCAGCATACTGACATTTTTTAATACTCTGACTTCATATTTTCTCAACTAGGAGAGCTTGAATATGTTTGGCCTATGTCACTAGTAGGAGGCCTTGCTGGAGTAGATGTGGCCTTGTTGGAGGAAGTCTGTCGCTGTGTGGGTGGGCCTTGATGTCCTATACTTAAGCTCTGCCCAGGGTGGAAAGGAAGTCCTCTCCTGATTGCATGAGGAAGAGAGTCTCCTTCTGTATGTCTTTGGATCAAGATATAGAACTCCCAGCTCCCTTTCCAGCACCTTTTCTGGCTGGCCACTGCCATGCTTCCCACCATGATGATAATGGACTGAATCTCTGAACCTGTAAGCCAGCCGCAATTACATGCTGTCCTTTATAAGAGTTGCATTGGTTATGGTGTCACTTCACAGCACTGAAACCCTAACTAAGTTTTTTGTTTTGTTTGCCCTTTCCCACGAATATCCATAAACCTCTTTGGCTATTCACCACGATAGAAGTGCTACTGTTGGAGACGCAGCTCACTGTCCTACCCTGAGTCCAGTCCAAAAGGCCACTGTGCTTATCATATTGCTAAGTTACTCTGACCCACCACCTCCCAAGCTGTTCATCAACAGAGCATTCTTCTTTTGCCATAGGCCACTCTGTGTCCTGGTGATGTCGGCAGCAGGAAACTCAGACATGTTCTCTGTCAAAAAGTTTGTATTTACACAACAAAGATCTTAACCCGACTCCTCTGGGTTCTACCAAGGAAGAAAATTTGTGTTTTCTTCCAAGTGACTCAGTCAGTGCCTGAATGGATGGAAGGTGCTCAAATACTTTTGAAGGAGAGCAAGGAGAAAGGACAGTATAAGAGAAAAGTGAAAACTGTTAGTCAAAATGGAGTGACTTGTGTCAACTATTGAAAGTTTAAGCAAAGAAAGTAAATGTGGCCAGGAGGGTCCTGTGCACATGCTTCCTTGATGACAGCTACCGTAAGTAACTGTAGACCACAACCTTTTGTAGAGGCTGCTGTGACCTCATACAAAAGCCACTGCCACAGGACATCTGTCCAGCTCTTGACTGTCCAACCTCAGACTGTGACTGCCAGGTTTCAGCTGCTCTAAGTTACTCCATATTGTATAGAACAGTTGCTTTCAGTCTGTGCTTTGCCATGGATGACTCCAGATTATAAAATACTTCCAATTCTGAGGCTGAATTACTGTCTTTCTCCTGTTCGTGAAATATCAACTGTGAGACACAGACTGATAAATAATCACACAAACTATTACCATCTATAAAGGTAACAAATGAAATCAGAAATAAATGGACACATGGGTATGTCCAAACCACATCAGATAAACCTAAGCAATGAATAATCCATCTCTTGGATCATATGAAAGGTGGGCGCTCATCGTTGGGTTAGGAGATATCAGGCCATCACGGGGTCAGCAGGCAAGGAACTTCTTGCTTTGTCCTTGGGGTTTCTGCTCTGCATCGATCCCCTTCCTGGCCTGGTCCACTCAAGTTGCCATTTGTTAGAGCGCAGTGAGTTTTGCTTGGCGTTCTGTGCTGTCAAAGCCTTGTGACAGAACAGGTCAGTGCCTGGGTTCCCTGTGTTGGTACCTTTTCTCCCTTTGCTTCAAGGAATCTCTTTGTATCTACACCAATTCCACTCTTGCCTTCAGTGAGGCCCCTTTGAGGTCTTCAGCTTCTCTAACTTTTTCTTAGTCATTCCATAACACACATAGTCTTTAACATATATTGGGTGTGTATAACAATATATAACATATAACAATATAATGTGTAACTTGAGAGCTCATGATCGTAATTAGAATGAAACTGTTATTGCCGATGGCCAAGTAATAGTTGGTTAATTAAAGCCAGCGGAATTGATGTAACTTGTGGGCTCACTGTTCTAAAATAGATTCTAAGATATAGAAAGGCACAAATGTGATCATTTATGTTTCTGAAGTAACTCACTCGCTGACATTGTTTGCGAAGTCAGGGAGAGAAATATAGCTCCACACCTCTACACTGTCTCTGAAAATAGCCTGAGCAATTCACCTAACCAGGAGTGGAGAGTGTCCAGACTCAGATAAAGATGAGGACTGAGGGCTTACATGCATGCACAAACACACACACACACACACACACACTGCACATGTACATGGATACACATGGGCATGTGCACACAGACATGCATACATGTACCCATGCATGCATACCCAGGAATTGCAGGACAAACCAATAAGAAGTAGATTCTAGAGTTTGTTAAGAATAAGCCCAGTGTAGCAGCAGATACCTTAAAAGTCGAAGCACGCCGGGTGGTGGTGGCGCACGCCTTTAATCCCAGCACTTGGGAGGCAGAGGCAGGTGGATTTCTGAGTTCGAGGCCAGCCTGGTCTACAAAGTGA
>NC_034590.1:159166171-159177839 GCF_900095145.1 Mus pahari | reverse complement strand
TATATATATATATATCCATGTGGGAAGGAAAGAGCTGGAAAAAGGAGGGAGAGACTCAGGGAAGAAAAAGGATTAGACAGGACAGAGGCAAGGGGATAGGAGAGAAGAGCAAGGCCTATCACCCACCAGATTACTTCAGTCTGCCTCCTTGTGCTAACAAAGCAGACACCTGAAGGGTTATTATGCAGCCATTGTGCCCCTCACCCTTTGGATTCTGACTTCACTTTCTGCCCACTGGGTTCCGAGCAGGTTCAACCGGTGCAGGGAAATAAATGAAATATTTCCAGTGTATAGCTAGGAGCAGCATGGCAGGGGCAGCATGCAGAACTAATAACCGTCTTGACATTTATTAATACTGAAACTATTTGCTGAGCCGGAGCCACTCCAGCATCCAAGACCCAGGGTCCCACCGCTCGGCTTCGCTCGGCGCTCGCTCATAGGCTGCGCCCGCCAGCCAATGGGCGCGGGGTCCCGGTCTCCGGGATACAGATGTAAACAGTGGCGTCTTCGCGGGCTTCTTAGCCTGACCCGGTCCGGCCACGGAGTAACGGCCGCAGCCCCGGGTGGGCTGAGAGCCGGCATGTCGCAAGGCCGGGAGCGCGACGACATCACTGCCTCTGCCTCTGCCTCAGCGTCTGCCTCTGCCTCTGCCTCTGCCTCTGCCTCAGCCCCTGCCTCTGCCCACTACTCCGGATCCTCCCTGTCGGTGAGGTGCGGCATCGCGGCCGCACGGGGCTGGAGGGGGCAAACCCTGCTGGCATCCCTACCCCTCGAATCCTCCAAACAAACTCGCTCTGCTTCTCCACTCCCCCGCCCCCGCAACTCCTCCCCACCCTCGCCCCACCCCAACCCCCCGGCCCGGACCCTGTGCAACCTCTTCAGTTGGACCCCTCGATTGGTCTCCTGACCAACAGGCCCTCAGTTTCCCACCTCACCACATTGCTATCCTGCTAAGGGACCCTCACTTGTGTGCCCGGTATTCCTCTCCCCCACCTTCTGATTTTGCATCCTCTTCCTGCCTTGGTACCCAACCCCAGAGCTCCTGCAAGCCCATTCAGTCCTCCTCTTCATCAGCATCCTCTTAGGCGATTCCCTCCCTTCTAACTCCTTCCTTCTCACTCCGGATTCCTGTGCACAGTTGCTGGGCCTTAGACATCTGGAAGAGCTAAAGGGACTTTTCTGTCCCTCCACGTTCTGAAGGATGGCTTACAATTCGGCGTCCTCTGTCCTCTGTCTGCTGTGCTGTGTCATGTGAGGGGAGGGGGACAGACTCTCTTTCCTCCACTTTCAAACATATCTTTAATATTTAAATAAAACAGAATTTTCCTTCTCTCAGACTTTCCTTCCACCACATACCTACCACACAATCCTCGCCTGAAATGGACCTCTCATCTTTTAACTCCTTTGCCCTAGTGTCTTCCCTGTGTTTATGTGGAGTTTTAGGTCTAAAACAGAGCCACGTATTCTTCATGTGTGTATACATAAGCAAGTCGCGTGGCTTACAACCATAGAGCGTGCTGTTTTACTCTAAGGGGTTTAAAATTTGTTTAGTTGATTTTTTAAAAGTGATTTTGAGTTTAGTTTTTCAAAAAAACAGTCTAAAGAAAAGAACCCTGGATACATTGTTTTCTACAAGTTCCTTTTAACCTAGTGAGCCAGGTCACTGGCGGGAGACCTATTGATCTTTGCATGTCTATAGTCCATTGGCTCACGCTGGTCTCCCAGTGAGTACCAGTGTTCCTCTGAAAGACTGGAGCAGAGAGGGACTTAAAAATGGAGCGGATGGGATGGAGGTCTAGTTGTTGTGTTGGAAAGGAAGCAAGCAAGCGTGGGTTATACTGATGCTGATCTATCTTTTCTCAAAGATGGGTGCAAGGATTCCCTAGTCAGAACGTTCACTTTGTCAATGACCACACCATCTGCTACCCTTCTGGGAACTTTGTAATATTCATTAACCTGGAATCCAAGAAGAAGACGGTACTCCAGTGTATTAATGGGATTGTGGGCGTCATGGCAACTAGTGGGCCCAGTGAAGTCGTGGCTTTCTCTGACCGAAGATTTAAACCTGTTATCTACATATACAGCTTCCCTTCGCTGACCAGAAAAATCAAGTTAAAAGGTATCTGGGACACCCCTCCCCCTACCGGCCCCACCCCCTTCACCCCTGGAACTGAAGGATTTTTGTATTATTTTTCGAGATAGGGTTTCTCTATGTAGCCCTGGCTATCCTGGAACTGACTCTGTAGACCAAGCTGGCCTTGAACTCAGAGATCCACCTGCCTCTGCTTCCTGAGTGCTGGGACTAAAGGGGTGTGCCACCACCACCTGGCTACTGAAGTTTTTTTTTTATGTGAACAAATCTAGTTCTTAGGAATGAAGGTGTTTTGTATTGTGGAAGGTTGTTTTGAACAGAAGTAGAGGAGCTGAGCTCTAAAGGTTTATTAACCCCATGTGCCACAGCTGTCTGACTTAACAGTGGTGTGCTTCCTGTCAACACTGGCATTACCTCAGAAATTACCTAAAAGGGCAGAATCATCCTTTTCTGGTGGCACACACCTGTGGACCCAGAAACTTAGAAGCTGAAAAGGGAGGCTCACTTGAGCCTGAGCTGGTAAGCTGGAAACTAGCCTGGGCAAGTTCAAAAGAAACAGCTACTCCCTCAAAAAAAAAAAAAAAATACACAACCTGACTCCCCGCCCTGACCTAACAAACCAACACCTTAGTGTGAACAAGATTTCTCAGGTGAATGACTTGCATTTTAAACCGTGGGAAACACAGGGGTTGGAGAACTGACCCCTTCTGCAAGAATGTTTCTTCTTTCCTGGTGACTGATTGGAATTGGAATTCTTACACAAACCGATGCTCAAATAACTACAGGGAAGTCTGAACCTCCCTGTCCTTAACCACAAATGGAGCTAAATATATAGCATCTAATGTTAAGTTACACACACACACACACACACGCACACACGCACACACACACATACACAAACACACGCACACACACATATACACACGTGCACGCACACACACACACGCGTGCGCACACACACGCACACACATACACACACGCACGCATGCACACACACTCACACACGCACACACACACACACAATTACCATGCAAATAGAATGAGGAAAATATATTTTAAAAATATAATCAAATGTCCTCACAGCACTTATGGACCTTAAAGAACTAACATCCCAGACAGATCAGAAGCCATAAGTGATCAATTATATTAAAACTGTCTGACAAAATAATTGTTTTTAAAAAGCTTAGGGCCAGCAAGATGGCTCAGCAGATAAAAGTTCTTGCTTCCCAAGTCGGAGTTCAAATCCCAGAACCCGTGTAAAACTGGAAGGAGAGAAAGCGACACCACAAGGGCGCCTCCAACAAACACAACAAACACATGCTCGCCCGCCCGCCCACACAAACGCAAGCTCGAGAGTACCACAGATGATCATTGGTAGCATGGTTCAATCCAGGGGCTGTTCCTCCCAGGCAGGCTCACAGTGTGTTTGGAGCCATGGAGAAATTGATAGCTTCTCGCTTGCTGGCAGTGAGATCCAGCAAGCTGATAAACTCTTAGAGCCCTTCTGGGGCCACTATGAGAATCAGATGTGAAGGAAATGTAGCAGACTGAAATATGGCTATAGGTCCATTTTCAAAGGAGTTTCATAATTGTAAAGACAAGGCAGCTCAAACCCCTAGTATATGAACAGTGTTAAGTATGCTAAAAAAAAAAATTAAAAATTAAAAAAATTTTAAAAACACAAAGCATTATTATTGCAAACATTATAAATCAATTTTTGTAAAAAGTGTTAGGAACATGATAAAATGACTCATGTGATGTAAACAAGAAACAGAACACTTTGTGTGTCTAAACTGTACCTTTAAAGTGAGGCATATTGCATATGATATTCGATCAACACTTATCACAACTATAAATAGCAAAGTTATATGCACAGAAAGTATATTTGTATGTACTTTTACATGTAAACACACAGAAGGAAGACTGATCATGGTAGTGCACACCTGTAAACCTAGCACTGGGGAGGAAGAGGCAGGAAGATTTGTCAAGGCTATCCTCAGCTACCTAGTGAATCCAAGGCCAGCCTGGGCTCCATGAGTTCTGTCTGAAAGAAAAAAAAAGAGCAGGAAGAAATTTATTAAATTTGATGTTAGAAATAGAGATATACTTTTTCTCTCTCTAGGTTTTTAAAAACTCTCTTCAAAAATCATATATTTAAAATTTTGAATTTATAATAATATAACATATAACAATTAGAAACAATATTAATGTTGACGATAAGGAAAGTGTCTGAAGGATATGAAATAGTTGTATTAAGGTCTCATCCCACAGAGAATTTATCTTTTTTTTTTTTTTTTGCATCACATTCTCAATAAATGCATACTGTTTTCTTTGTTAGTCCATGATAAATAAATTCAATGACAAAGTCACATTTTAGGGGTATACGCTGGTCACTCTCACATAAAAAGGGCAGGGCTGAAGAGATGCTTCGGCAGTTAGACCACATACAGCTCCTGCCAAGCACAAGATGGTCCCAGAACCCACAAGTTCACAGCCACCCATAACTCCAGCTGAAGGAGATCTAGCACCCTCTTCTGGTCTCTGCAGGCATCTGCACACATGTGGCACACACACACACACACACACACACACAGAGTGAGACGTGTAAAAGCAGAAACAGTCATTACTCAGAGCAAGCGCACAATCTCAAATACCAAGGCTGAGCTTAGGCCGGTGCACCCACACTACAGAGCAAAATCAGCTGTCCCTCACCCGGCCTCCCCAAGACCCACCTGCTAAGCATCTCATTACAAAGGCTTTTAAAGTGAATAAAGAAAGTTGTTCTAAGGACTGGAAAAAAAACTGAGTTGAGGGCCAGATATGGCCTACGGGTTTATAAATCTGTATTTATGTCTGTTTGATATATTAGAATTATTACAACCTCCCAAGACACTTTGCACTTGAGTTCTAATCCCAATGTCTCATATTTATAGACATGTGGGGCCATTCATTCCAAATCAGGATGGGACACTAGTGTACTTTGCTCGGTACTGCACCAGAGTCTAAAGACAGTGACCTAGCAATCTTAACAGGAAGGGCTCTGAGTGGAGGAAGGCTGGGATCCTAGTACTTGTGAGACAGGCAAGGGACAGTGACGAGTTTAGAGCTAACCTCAACGACATGGGAAGATACTGTTTGTAACAGAACAGGGCAAAAACACCTCTCAGACGAGGCCCAGGGGATCACGTACCCCCTGGGAAAGTACTTTAGAGGTGTGTGCCAGTCACTAGGGAAAGGGAAGAATTCTGCGAGACTGTGAACTCATCTGGATGTGACAGTCGAGTCCTGGATTGTGTCTTTTAGGTGACATTCTCCTGGACTACACTCTACTTTGCTTCAGTTACTGTGGCACCTACCTGGCCAGTTACTCGTCCCTCCCAGAGTTTGAGCTGGCCCTCTGGTAAGTCCCAGCACCCTGAAGTGCCCTCTTCCCCACCCCACCACCCCCGACCCCTGGTTTCACCGGAATCTTCCCCCCTCTGGATTTCACCAAAGGGGATCCACACGGAAAACGCTAAACAAGGGATGATGGGAAGGCTGACTTTCCTGGTCCTATGATTTAATGACATCTTTATGCTCGGGTATGAAGCGTGTCAGGACAGAAACTGCAGCAGCTGAGTTACCGCCGTCCCTTCTTAGTGACACGTGCGGTGTTTGCATAAAGTTTCATCTCTCCCCAAAGCAAATGACTCTTCTTGAGTTGCTAGCATGCTCTCTGTCTGTGTTGAAAGTAGGGTGGTCTGTGTGTTCAAGCTCTGCTTGAAGTGCGTGGTTCGCGGCTAGCACTAGAGCAGTATTCTTGGACTGGGGCATTCTACCGCATTCGCCAGCTGGGCCGAGAAACCTGTGGGTTAGACACATTTCTGTGTGTGCTGGACCCTTAGATCATTGACATAAACCTCACTGGGGAGTTGGGGTTTGTTTTGTTTTTCAGTGGGAAGTGCCAGATGTTCCTGGGGCGATTGAGGCCACTCTTTGAACACCAGCTTTTCTACACAAAAATCTAAGATTCCCACTCAGAGAGCCAAGTTTCACTTAGGATTTCCATACCACTTTTTTTTTTTAAACTTTACTATTTTATTTAAGAGGGTATTTTGTCTGCCCGTGGGTTCTGGGAATCAATCCTAGATCCCCTGAAGGCACATTCAGTGCTCTTAACTGCTGAGCCAGCAGAAGCTGAGCATAGTAGGGTGGTTGGTACCTATAACCCCAGCACCTGAGAAGCTGAGATAGGAAGAATGTGGTGACTTCAAGTCTAGCCTTGGCTATGAAGTTTTGGGCCAACCTGGGCACCTGCTGGAAAGTATAAAACCCTGGTGAGGGAAGAGAAGGGAAGGGGGGGGGAGGAGGAAGAGGAAGAAGGGAGCACTCTGCTGAAGACTCATGATGTGCAGTTCACTGGTAAAATGTTTTCCAATCACGCTTGATGCACTGAGTTTGATTCTTAGTCTCAGTCTCTCTCTCTCTCTCTCTCTCTCTCTCTCTCTCTCTCTCTCTCTCTCTCTCTCTCTCTCTCTCTCTCTCAAATAAGGATTGTGATCCTTTTATGATAGATGTCTTCATGATCCAAAGAACCTGCACACATGAAGGGGAAGAGGGACAAAAACACACAGAGACAGCAGTTTGAGCCTGATCTAAAGAGGAGGGTAGTTAAGTACTTGTAGGTGAAGTACAAGAATAATTATGTCTCTGTAAGTCTCTATGCAGAAGCTGTTTCATAGTTAATATAGAGCATGTTTGTCCTTATCACTGGGGCCTGCTAAAAGCTTCATTTCTTTGGAGTGTCAAACATGGGTCAAAGCAAGGGACAGAGTCTATGTCTGTCAGGGAAAGCTGGCTGGAAAATGCTTCCCAACTTCGTCATGGAAAAAGGCTGCACCCGTGTTCTCTCCCCATGTTTGAACCGTTTTATTCTTAAGTTACTTGTTCAATTGCCTGGTGGAGTTTAAGCCTGGAGTGACTGAGCTATTCCACAGCGTCTAGTGATCTTAGGCACATAGGCACATGTATCAGGGGTACCCCATCTGTCTTAGGGTTTTACTGCTGTGAGCAGATACCATGGCCAAAGCAGCTCTTATAAAGGCCAACATTTAACTGAGGCTGGCTTACAGTTTCAGAGGTTCAGTCCATTATCATCAAGGCAGGAGCATGGCAGGCATGGTGATCTGAAGGCTGCTAGCACAATACTGACTTCCAGGCAGTTAGGACGAGGGTCTTAAAGCCCACATCCACAGTGACACACCTACTCCAACAGGGCCACACCTTCTAATAGTGCCACTCCCTGGGCTGAGCATATGCAAACCATCACACACCACACTACCTAACCTAAGAGTGAAGGAGGGGTCAAGGTAGTAGAACTCTCACGTTGGCTTTCTCAGATCACCATAACAAACACCTCAAAGCAGGTGACTTGAGAAGTAGAAATTCATTGTCTCAAGTTCTAAGCTCTGGATTCGAGGGAGCTTGGTCTCTTCCGAGGGCTGTGAGTGAATCTGTTCTGTACCTGGTCAATCCCCACAGCCTTGATGGTCACTTCTGATGTTCTTAGGCCCACGCACCACCCTGATACCTGTCTTTATCCACACATGGCATTTTCCCATGTGTCTGTTTCATAATGCTCCCCTTTTAGAAAGATCTTAAATTAGGGGCCAATCCTAATGAGTGCAGTTTGACTTGATTACCTCTATTTTTTTTTTTTTAAATCCTATTTCCAAATAAGGTCATATTCTGAAGATTAGGACATTACTATATGAATGCTTCCCTCGCCCATTAACCCGCAGCAATACCTAAAGTATAAGATAAGTTGGGATTGGCCTTAAGAAGGTGAGGATGGCAAACAGAAGAGTGCCGTGTGCAAAGATCCCAAGGTCAAAGAACATATGTAAGGGTGTGTGTGTGTGTGTGCGCGTGTGAGTGTGTGCATGTGAGTGTGTGTGCTCCCCATTCCTCCAGCAAAGAACCTAGCTGGCGGGATTTGAGGCTAATTTCTCAAATGGGCAAATCAAGTAGCAGATTTTTAAATTATTTTAGAAAAATGTCAGTAAATGATCTACAAGTGCAGGATATCCAGATCCACATGAAGTATTCAGGTACATTTCGAGAGTTAGACACAAATGTGATGAAGTTTCCGTTCCTCAGGTTTGAGTGTGTTAAATCCAGATCAAACAATGGTACAATGGAGCAATACTTAAACTTATAAATTGTTTCATTCCTTAGAGAGATTCGTTTAAATATAGTCACTGAAAAGTTTGGTGTTTATGTCATAGGTTGAGATTATAGCACAACCTATGTCCCGGTTGATGTGAGCTGTCTGAAAATTAGATAATTTCCAGACGTAAAATTAAACAAACATTAAGCTTTCATCAATTGCCATTCCCACCGAAGGAACTGGGAAGCCGGTGTCATCTTGTGCAAGAAATCAAACCCTGGCATGGATGTGAGCCAGATGTCCTTCAACCCCATGAACTGGCACCAAATGTGTTTATCCAGTTCAAGTGCAGTGAGCGTGTGGACCATTGAAAGAAGTAACCAGGAACATCATTTCAGGATAAGGTAGGGGCCTTTGCTCTTCCACAACCCCATGGTGACCTTCGCTGGTGTGCGCAGCCATCACTGAGCCACTTTGATGAGTTCAGTGGCCTCGTGAGATATCCACACACACACAGCCACACACACGTACAGCCTACCGTAAGTCATAACCATTTTCTACATTTGTAATGAACTTGGGGGGGGGGGTGTTGCTCACCTGTCAGCCTCCCTTTGACTCCCCAAGTCTTCTGAGAGCTTGTTCCAACACATTTAATTTTGCGAAATTTGATTTGCTCAAATGAATGTTTCTAAATGTGACCACTACATAAAAAGGGGCCCCAGTGATCCTTTCGCTCCTGTTTCTTTGCCGCTCTAGTGAAGTCTATAAACCAAGAATCTGTTAGGTATAGGAAGCATACAGCACAACATACAGTCAGCCATGTTGCCCAAGCCAGGGTTCGCACGGAGCAGAACCATGGGAGTTTCCCATTTAAAAGAGAACTCTGTCAAAAGGAAGACCCGGAGCGAATCGTGATGGTTGATAATGGATGTCTGTAGCAAAGACTTCAGAGTCCCGAAGTGCCACTGGGTTGACCGTTTTCACTGAAGGCCAAGAGATGTTGGAAAGACGTACTCTTGAAATTGCAACTTTTGATGACCCACCTCAGACAACATGTGAAGCCAGAAAGAAAGGAACAGTGGGGAGGTTGCAACCTGTTCAAACCAGAAGCCTCTAAGTGTTCTGATTAGCACATTTTTTCCCTTCGAGATCATTTTTCATAAGCACCCAGGGGTAGACAGCTCTGTCTCCAGTCACGTTGCACAACACCGTCTCTTAACAGAGTGGGTGATGTCTCTACCAGGTCTACATCGGGACAGGCACCTGCTTTATCACACCCACCCTTTCTCCCTTTGAGTTCTTTGAATGTTCCACTGCACCATTGTTGCTGAATGTTTCTGAACATTGTTGGTGTGACTGTCCCAAAGACAAAGCGAGAGATGCGAGAGAGGACTTTCAGGACTTAGATGCAGGTAGCCGTACCTCCAGGCTGCGTGCCCTGCTTATTAGACCATTCTTCCCTTTCATAGAGCACAAGCTCTGATTCAATGCCACGGAATCTCCAAACTCACATTTCTTTTTGTTTGTTTGTTTGTTTGTTGTTCTTTTCGAGACAGGGTTTCTCTGTGTAGCCCTGGCTGTCCTGGAACTCACTTTGTAGACCAGGCTGGCCTCGAACTCAGAAATCCNCCTGCCTCTGCCTCCCAAGTGCTAGGATTAAAGGCGTGTGCCACCACCGCCTGGCTTCTTATATTTTTTAAACATACTTTTTTATTGACTCTTTGGGAACTTCACCTTGTGCATTCTACTCCAGACCTTCCATATCTGCCTCCATCCATGTAGCCCCGCCCTGCCTAAGTAAATAAAATAATAAAGATTAGAAAGGAGATTAAACCTTCTCTACCAAGTGCAGCACTCTGCTTATGTCACTCTGCACCTCTGTCTGTCCCACGAGTGGCATTGGAAGTTTTGGTATGCCTTGCAGTACACCCTTCTGCTCAAACAGCCCAAACAGCTTTACATGAGAATGTCCGTTACAATGAGTCATTAGGCTGCTTCATGGTCTCTGGCTTCTGCTACCCCATCAACCTCATAGAGGCTCTCAGCAATGCTGCTGTTTCCCTGAGTAGTGGCGAGACAAGACTGGTCCCTTCATGTGCTCCAGCAATTCATAGACGGAGCTGTTGGGGGCAGACCAATCCAAAGCCCTGGATCTGGGCCTCGGTGGTAGCTGAGTTGGTCAGCCTGCTAGCTTTCCCCACAGTGTTTACAGTTTCCGCTTCACACATTAATTATGGGTCTTCTCAAGATTCCTCATGCCCTTAATTCTTCACTACATGTGAGTTGTCACTTTACGGCATGTATTTCGAAAGCTGTTGCTGGGCCCTCATCTTCGTGTGTGTGTGTGTGTGTGTGTGTGTGTGTGTGTGTGTGTGTGTTATGGCAGAGCACCTACCTCTCCATCTCCCACTGATACACAGACCCTCCACCTATTTGATGGAATCTCTGTTACCTCATTTGTTCTGATACGTCCTTTCTCTACAGGTCGGTAAAGCTACCCCTAGAAGACGCGACCTTCCTAAACGAAACTGATATGCTTTTCCCCACCACCCTGCCAAAGGATCTCATTTATGGGCCTGTATTGCCACTGTCGGCCATTGCCGGGCTGGTGGGCGAAGAGGCAGAGACTTTCCGGGTAATTATCTTGCTTGCTCCAAGGCAGGTGGCCTGGAAGTGGGATCTCATTTGATTATAAGACAACTGGGAACGGAGAACCATTCCGCTCGTTACTGCATCGCCTGAGAAGCAAAGACCCCCACCTACAGGGGTGTGGATACTTGGGGGGATGGTGGCAAGTACCAGGAACCCACACGCCTGGGTCTGGACACTTAGCAAGATGGTGTCAGGCAGGTGTGATCCTGATCCCCAACAGACTGATGCGGAGGGAGCAAGTCGAGATGCAGTGTGAGAGCTGGCAAGCCGACGCCTTTCCCCACACAGGAGCGAGGAGGCAGTGACAGAGATACAGATGTTAGTGTGGTTCTCAGGGGTAGCACCTGGGAGCAAAGGGGAAGGAAGGGCTGGTGCATAAGAGACAGCATCTGAGGGAGGAGGGCAGGGGAGGAGGAGCAGAAGCAGGCTGAGAACAGCAGGAGGGGAAAGAGCAGGAGTGGAACCTGGTAGAGGGAGTTTTGAAATGACAGAATTTGCCAACAGCCTCACACTGGTTCCCCCACCCCTGAAGCTGGCTGCTCGCTTCTTTTTACACATTTACACCAAGCTCCTTCCAGGTAGCTGACTCCCTCTGGTGACCAAGAAGGAATGTTCCTGTCAGAGGAAACAGGCTAACAACAAAGTGAAGAGAGACATAAGCTCATCACAGGGGGGGTGAGCCTCCTTCTTGAGACTTGAAGCACATGGAGCCATTCCTGGTACAAGAAGGAGAAGGAGGAAGAGGAGGAGGAGGAGGAGGAGGAGGAGGAGGAGGA
>NC_034590.1:159163788-159165925 GCF_900095145.1 Mus pahari | reverse complement strand
AAGAAGAAGAAGAAGAAGAAGAAGAATGTTTCAAGTGCAGGGGGCAGTATGCCCAGAGGCCCCAGTGAGACAGCTTGGCATGTTTGAGGGACTGAGAACAGAGCTGTGTGGTTGGAGTAGCCAAAATGGTAAATGCAATTCAGAATGGTGGTCAGGAGGGAGATGGAGAGAGGAAAGTCACAGGGCAAGACATTTGGGATGAACGAAGATGAAGACCAGAAGTACTCTGGACCACCGGGACCTGTTATGCTGATGTCTCGTGGAGCCGAGCTGCGGATCAAGGTGGTGGGCGCTTGCCCAAGTGAAACAGCACTGTGGAAAATGAAGCTATCTCACTGTGAACGTGCGTGAAGTAACACACCGTAAAAGACTAGAGTGTCATAAAATGTCTGTGGAGAACAAGAGAAACCGTCCGTGTTCACAGTGAGTCCTCTAATGAACCGCGGTAATTCTCTTCTGTAAATAAGGGGGCAAGATTAATTCTTGTCCAGACCAGGGTCTAGCCATGGGAAGTGCACCACCCCATCTCAGCCACAAGGGGGCAGCAAAGTAAAAAAACAAGGCGCTCAGCCAGTTATTTGCCTGGAATCCCTCCACTCTCTCCCCTTCCCTCCCCCTATTCCTCCCCTCCTCCCTCCTCCCTCCTCCCTCTCCCCTCCTCTCTCCCTTCTCCTTCCCCTCCCTCACTTACTCTCCCTCCTTCTCTTCTTCCCCCCCTCCTCCCCCTCCCTCCCTCCCTGTCTCTCCTCCTTCACTCCCTCCTTTTCTCCCTCCTTCCCATCCTCCTTCCCTCCTTCCCTCCCCCCCTCCAGTAAATCTGTAGTCCTAATAGTTCACACTTCCCACTCAATAATGGGTCCAACTTAAAACGTTTAAAATCCAGGCAACTGTCTTTTGCCTTTGGAAGATGCTATGAAATCTTTTAAACCTCACTTATGTCATTGTGGCCATGGCATTGGCACAAGGAATGAAGCCCTGGGCTGGGAGCCGCAGTGTGCCTCCAATGTCAGACCAGCATGGGGGTTGGGTCCAGTGGGGAGCCCCAGCTTCAGTGAGAGTCCCCGGCCTATGCAGCAAAGGTGAAATGGGATAAGATGCCTGCTCTCAACCTCCAGCCTCTCAGAGTGGACACCCACCTGTACCCCCACACACATACACACACACACACACACACACACACACACACACACCACACACACACAGAAAGGATGCTTAGACATGGAGTTGCTGTGTTAAACAAGGTTCTCGAATAAAACCGCTCCGCTCTGTGTATCTTTACCTCTTTCTGAAAGCAGAAACGTGATGCTGTGAATTATAACTCTATGTCATACATTCATATGACTTGGAGTTTAGCTCAGAAGTCTAATTTCCCAGTCATTTGCCCTTTCATTTTATACACACACACACACACACACACACACACACACACACACAGACACACACCACATGCACACACAGGAAAACAGATAAAGAAGTGACTAGTGATTTTCCAATGACTAGAATACAGGCGGAGCTTGTCTCCCCAATTCCTCGATTTCATTCCTATTCTTGAATGCCATTTCTTTGTTTTCTTAATTTCTTTGAATTTTTATTCCATGTTTAAGAGTATTTTGTCTGCATGCATACCTGTGTGCCACTAGGGCATCTACATGGAGACCCAAAGAGGGCGTCAGATGCCCCCGAACTGGAGTAACAGATGCTTGTGAGCTGCCTTATGGGTGCTGGGAATTGAACTCAGCGACTCTGCAAGAGCAGCCTGTGCTTTTAATCTTAACTGATGAGTGCTCTCTCCAGCCTCCAGAATGTCATTTCCCTGACCTGGGTACGAATGGCAAAGAAATCAGTGATGAGTTGTTCTACGTAAGAGTCTCTAACTCTGGCAAGATGGGGCCTTTTACAGGGTTACAGACATTAAATAATCTCATTATCTTTTATGTAGCTACCACCAGATTGGTGCACCGTAGGCCTTTAAATAGGCCCAATACACATTATGCAAGTTATTTAGGGTTTTAGAAAACTATCCAGCTGGGCAGTGGTAGCGCACGCCTTTAATCCCAGCACTTGGGAGGCAGAGGCAGGCGGATTTCTGAGTTCGAGGCCAGCCTGGTCTACAGAGTGAGTTCCAGGACAGCCAGGG
>NC_034590.1:159161750-159163723 GCF_900095145.1 Mus pahari | reverse complement strand
GTGTGTGTGTGTGTGTGTGTGTGTGTGTACAATCAGAAGCAGATGTTATCTGGGCAGAAACTGGATCCAACATAATGAATTTAAGCTTAAGGGTCTGGTTTCTGTGTTCTGTCTACTGTTCTTTTTCTTTTAGACAAAATTGCCTAAATAAGAAACTCTTTGATGAACTCAAATATTTCTCAGCATGTTTGTTTTGTCCCAGCCTTTAATGCAGTACAAAGCTGGGATCCAGTTTTCCATCTTTGGGCTCAAGGCGATCAGAATGTTTGACGTTTGATCCCAGGGACCTGGAAACAGAGGCTGAGTTGGTAAATGTTTTGAGATCCAATTACAACACACATCGTTTCTTCTAAAACTAAAAATAGAAAATCAAGACATCTGCTCATATGGCCCAGATCCCCCCACATCTATTCTTAAATAACACCAAGTACATTGTTAAAGACAAGAATATGAAATCAATTCTACATAAAAAAAAAAAAGAAAGAAAAATGTCCAATTATAGTTTAACTTTCTACAGCCAAGAGCTTTCCAGGTCTTAGTTCCCCCCACTTCTGCCAGGCTGGTGGCATTTGTTGGCGTTTGTTTTGCACAGTTTTAGGGGTGGGTTTTTGTTTGTTTGCTAGCTAGCTTGCTTGCTTGCTTGCTTGGATTTTTCCAAACTGGGTGTAATACAAGCATTGGGTAGACAGGGCCAGGTAGATCAAAAATCTAATCCCTTTGGCTGATTAGTGGTACCTTTGTTTTTTTAATTTGGAGTGGGTGGGTGAGTAGTGACTATTGAGATTTTTATTTCCTAATTGTCCAAGTCTATGAAGACATAAAATAGGTCAGCCATACCGTTTAAAATAGGTCACCTCCCCTTTTAAAATATCATCACATTGAGTATTGCATCTTCTGACTGACCACTGCGCTGGTCGCATTTCAAGGTCCACTTGAACAGCTGACCTCTCTTTCCACTCTCCTCCCTGGGCCAGGAAGAGCCCATGGCTTTATCATCACTGCTCCTGTAACCCACATGCCTGCCCCAGCCATCACCTCTCTGCTTCCTGATTCTGCCGCCCCCTGATTCCTCTCTATGTGACAGTCCCACTGAAGGGAAAGCTGACTGGGCACACTGGCTGCCTTAGAACCAGTAGCTAACACACGTTTCTTGGAATGGGCAAGATCAGCAACTTACATCAGCCGAGAATCTGGTAGGGATCGTTCATAAATTAAAAGAGCAATGTGTTGTCTCCTGTCAGACAGTTGAGCGTTTATTAGGAGGGTGGCTGGCACACTGCAAGCCATTTAGAACGGAAGATCACTGTGCGTGTGGTTGGCAGTCCTTCCCCGCGGCCATGCTGGCTCCCACCTCACTTATTTTCAACATGCTTCTTAGCACATAACATCCTCCAGAATTCAGCTTTGCAACTCTCTATCTTACACTCTCTTTCCCCCTCATTGGCAGGAAAACTCCGTAAGGGAAGGGGATTTTCTGTCATTCACTGCCACATGTGGGTATTCAGAACACTGTCGAGAAAGGGCCAAATACAGAAAATCGGTGGATGAGCGCCCGAGTAAAAGAGGGGCACGGACACAGAATTTTTTTTCCTTTGGATTTTTGGAGACAGGGTTTCTCTGCGTAGCCCTAATCTGTAGACCAGGCTGGCCTCGAACTCAGAAATCCCCCTGCTTCTACCTTTCAAGTGCTGCGATTAAAGGCATGTGCTACCACCACTCAGCAACATAAGCATAAAACTCTTAAAGAATCTAAACACGCTAGGAAAGTGGACCCTAGTTTGTTAACAAAGTTTATGTCCCTGGGTGCGAGGATGCCAGAACGAAACAAAATACAATTCTTTTTTTTGTTGTTTTTGTTGTTGTTGTTGTTTGTTTGTTTTTTTGTTTTTCGAGACAGGGTTTCTCTGTATAGCCCTGGCTGTCCTGGAACTCACTCTGTAGACCAGGCTGGCCTCGAACTCAGAAATCCACCT
>NC_034590.1:159153102-159161465 GCF_900095145.1 Mus pahari | reverse complement strand
AGAGAGAGAGAGAGAGAGAGAGAGAGAGAGAGAGAAGAGGAGAGGAGAGAGAGAATATTCTAGTATCCTGAATTCAAAAGTCTAGCACTGCAGACAACATTTCTGACGTATTTGTCAAGGCCACCTTGAACATCAGGGAGGAGAGTGTCTGGCCTGCTTACTAGGAAGAGGCTCTAGGGTCCAGCGCTGTGCTGACAGGGGACAGCCTCTCCTTGCTCAACACAAGTCCTAAAGGCCCCGGGAGGAGAGTCAATATCACCATCTAAGGCAAGCCTGAGCACATTACGGCCTCTTTTTGTGGCCCAGATCTAAGAATGTTTTTTACGCTTTCAAGGGTCACGCAAAAGAAAACAAGGGGCATCCTCCACCCACGTGGCCCCCAGAACCTGAGAGACGCCCTCGGCCCTAGGCTTTGATGGAAAACAACTACTTGCTTTAAACTTGGTCCAAACTGGATTTGGAGCCCAAAGTCAACTCCTTAGGTTATGATTCCTCATATGGACTCGAAGGCACATGGAGCAATCATGGACCAAATAAGAGGGGCCACAGCATCAGGCTAAAGGTCATCTCCTTGCCTTGGAAAGCCAGCTGAGCAGAGGCCCCAAGCTAACCCTTTGGGAGTGACCCTTGCAAGACCAGAAGACACGGATGCCGACGACAATTTTTTCTGAAAAGGGGTTTTTCGTGACCAATTAAGGACTCGAGGTGCTGAAAGTGGGCACTAAGAAATAGTTAACAGAGTACTAATCAAATGTATTAGCAGAAATGTATTAGGGGAGCCTTGGTTGTTCACAGTGAATGAAGTATAGGGATCGAGGGGGAAGAGATCAGACTCTTATGCTGAAAATGAAAGACCGATGGGTTCGCCCCGCCGCTCGTTCAGTTTTCTTTGTGACGGTTCTTTTGGTGGGTGTTTCTGTGGCCCTTAACCATGACTGCTGTCCTAACACATGGATGCTCTTCCCTCCCGAAGCCGAAAGATGACATCTATCCTCTGCTGCACCCGACTATGCACTGCTGGACTCCGTCAAGCGACCTGTACGTTGGGTGTGAAGAGGGTCACCTTCTGATGATTAACACAGAAACCCTGAAGGTGACCGTGCTCCAGAAGGCGGAGGAGTTTCCAGTTCCGGGTAAGAGCCTGCTCTGCCTCCGAGTCCGGAAGTACAGCTGTGGGGTGAGCATTGCACATCCTTCAAGATGGTGGGTTTGGGAGGTCCCTGATTTTCCCCCTTTCTTAGAGGCATCCTGGAGCCTCCTTAAGTTTGATTCTCTGTTAGCAAGTCCTGCGGATACACGTGTGGCTACTCACTGTTTACTAAGAGTTAGCCCACTCCTACTGTGAGGATACCAAAAGATAGCACTCTATATATTCACGTCATAAAATCCTCGGGACACCACAAGAGACACCTGTAGCTCCACGACACACACGATTTACAGAGCACCCTCGTCTTCATGAGCCAGTAAAATGTCTCAGCAGGTTAGGGGGCGTGCCAGCAAGCCCACCAATCCGGGCTTAATCCCCATGGGGTGGATAGAGAAAAACCTTCTCCTGCAAGTTGTCCTCTGACTTCCCCATACAAACGGTAGCACATGTACCCTCCCCTCCCACCACACATAACCTCCAAACAAGCTCAGATTCTTGTGAGCTGTGGGGCTGACACCAGAGGCCAGGGAATAAGGCCTTGGACTCCCAAGTTCTGATCTCCGATCCAGTAATCTTCACCCGTTGATTTTTGCAACAAACCTGACCCTTCCTTTCTCTCTTTCTTTTTCTTTTTTTTTTTTAATATGTATTTATTTTATGAGTACACTATAGCTGCCTTCAGATACACCAGAAGAGGGCATCGGATTCTATTACAGATGGTTGTGAGCCACCATGTGGTTGCTGGGAATTGAACTCAAGGCCTCTGGAAGAGCAGTCCGTGCTCTTAACCACCGAGCCATCTCTCCAGCCCCAAACCTGACCCTTTCTGACATGAATCTACATCCAACCCAAAGCAAGCAGCTGGCTACCCTCAAATTGCTCATGCTTAACACCCAACTCAGGGTCTCTTCTGTCTTGGGGTCCCGCCTCCTGTCTCTGACGTCATTTCCCATCAGCCCCAGAGTGAGTCTTTGCTAAGCAGGTTTCTTTCTGGCCATTCTCCCGGTTCATTCCCTTGCCTCTCTTCCTCTCCATCTCACCCAGGGTCTGGCTCACACGTCACTCCCTCTTGCAAATTTTCACAACTTCGGTATCTTTCATGGAGTCCCTCTCCCAATCGCAGATTCTCATGTCCTTGGCAAAGCTTTGCCCCACACCTCTCCATGACGTGGCTGGCCCGCCATCCCTCCATCCCTCCATCCCTCCATCCCTCCATCCCTCCATCCCTCCGGCCCTCCAGCCCAGTTCCTCTCTGTGGAGTATCTACAGCGCTGTTTCCTGGACGCTTTCTAAGAGCAAACCTCTGCGGGCTCATTGCGTCAAGACCTCCACCTGAACTTGTTAAAACTCTTTGCGTTCCTGTGCTCTCTCGCTGCCTTTTAAGGTTACGGTTCTGAGGAATGTCCATTTCTTTCTCGTCCACTTCTGTGTGGACCCTTCCCCAGCCCCACCTCGACCTTCAGATGCATTCGGTGCCCACACTGGAACCCCGCGTGCTCCGCGACTTAGCTGGAGCCTCACCCTGTCCTAGCACAATGACCCCAAACCTCTCTCCTCTCCTGGTCATCGCTGAGGTTGCTTGATTGTTTGACTCTGTTTAATCCCATTACAGAATTAGGTGACCTCTGCAAGTCCCTGCAGAATGATTTATACGACAAATGCTGCTTATTCGGAATACCCACCATGTTTCCAATGTATTTTACACAACTGGAATTAATCACGTTGTCTTAAGCACTGTTCACAACTTCTTTCCTGTATACTCTTTTTTTACAGTGTACTATAAATGCTTTTAAATACACATTTATCAATTGGGTATGGTGGCACAAGAGTCTGTAATCACAGCTCTCAGGAGGCTGAGGCAGGTAGACTATGAAACCAGCCTGAACTACACACACACACACACACACACACACACACACATTTTTTTTTTTAAGACAAATACGTACTTTTCAAGTGCCATTATAATGTGGAAGGGACCGGCCAAGGAACAACAGAGATAACCTATATCATATCAAGGACAATGTCACATAATTTCCATCCTCTAGGGACATGGATATTATTAAATACAAGTTGACAAATAGCCTTAGCCAGGGGTCTGAGAGTGTAAAGACATCTAAGTGGGAATGTAGATCAGTCAGAATTGTGTTTTTACCATGTTTGGGAAGGGAGATCTTCAAGACAGGTATAAGCTGTCCCTCTTCCAGGCCTGGATTCTTTTTTTTAAGGTTTATTTATTATTATATGTAAGCACACTGTAGCTGTCTTCAGACACACCAGAAGAGGGTGTCAGTTCTCATTATGGATGGTTGTAAGCCACCATGTGGTTGCTGGGATTTGAACGCAGGACCTTCGGAAGAGCAGTCAGTGCTCTTAACAGCTGAGCCATCTCACCAGCCCCCAGGCCTGGATTCTTAAGACTCCAGTAGTAGCTGTGTTGTATTGGGGAGCGCTGGGCAGTAACACAGGAAGGGACACACTTCCCAGCCACCAACATCAGATATGTTCTGAGCAGCAGATAAACATTTTGACAGGTGCCATCAGAGCCCATGCAGTTGCCATATTTCCCTACACAAACTGGTAACATGGTCTTTTTATTTCCTCCCCAAAGACCAATATCTTATTCATAACAAATGCTCTTGCAGAATTTTTTCCCTACTGTGCTTCACTTGATAAAAATTTATGAGCCATTTGGTGTAGATTTATACATTGATAAAGTGTATCCACCTTCAGTACACAGCCCAGTGGTAGTACGGCTTTGATGGTGCTGGTCTTTGGCACCAGCCTTTTCCAGTCTCTGACGGGGTATTTCTGGACACAGACGTGCAGTTTCTGCACAGGTGTGTAATGTGAGGCCTCCAGTGCAGCTCGCCTCCCTTTTATATACTCATCCCCGGCCACAGCTCCTGCTGATCTGTGTGTTGCTGCTCTTTTGATTACATCACCTACTTTCTCTCGTTTGTTTTTTCCCCACAGATGGAGCCCAGCTCATCAACCCGCTCACACTGGCATACCAAAAGGACGGCATACTCGCTTCTGGAATTGTAATGTATTCTATTTCTCAGAATCCCTCATTTCATTAAAAAAAAAAAAAAAAAAAAAAAAAAAAAGCAACCCCTCCACCTCTTCTGCCACTTATGTATATGAGCCATATTCTGTCATGTCTGGTTCCTTTTCAGATAACAACTAAAATTTAAGTTTCCCTGTTGAATGTCACGGTAAAAAGTTTACTAGGAGCCGGGCGTGGTGGCGCACGCCTTTAATCCCAGCACTCGGGAGGCAGAGGCAGGCGGATTTCTGAGTTCGAGGCCAGCCTGGACTACAAAGTGAGTTCCAGGACAGCCAGGGCTATACAGAGAAACCCTGTCTCGAAAAACCTAAAAAAAAAAAAAAAAGTTTACTAGGGAAACTTTCCATTACATGCAAAACAAAAACCCAAAAACAACAAAAAAGACAGGTCATGTCTGTGTTGCTGCAAGTGAACAGAAGTGGGCTTTAGAACCTTGCTGCTGTCCCTCCTAGCCAGGGAATCACACACAAGAGTCTTCAGCCCAGCCCGGTGTCCATTTCTACGATAATGATTTAGGTTGTCAGAAATGAGCTTGGGTCTTTGGTCTGTTAGAGCTGATAATGAAACCCAGTATTATTCATCTCCATTTACTTGAGCAGATGGAGTTAGCCATAGGTTGTACCGGGTACCATGCAAAGTGTATTATTAACCCTCACAACTTTGTCAGGTAGAAACCTTGTGGCAGTCACCAGAAGGGGAACCTGGGGCATCACATCCCGGGGGACTATGCTTTTACCCTCGAGAATACACATTTCCAGGAAGTTTTTTTGTTTGTTTGGTTGGTTTTTGGTTTTTCCAGACAGGGTTTCTCTGTTTAGACCTGGCTGTCCTGGAACTCACTCTGTAGACCAGGCTGGCCTTGAACTCAGAAATCTGCTTGTCTCTGCCTCCCAAGTGCTGGGATTAAAGGCGTGTGCCACCACGCCTGGCTGTTCCCAGGAAGTTTTAAATGGGGGCAGACCACGTGTCTCCTCAAGGTTTCGATTGGTGCCATCAAGGTTAAGATTACATTGAAATCTCAAGTCTAGGTGAAGGTGTGCCTCCCTAGTCCACTGTCATCTTTGTCTGTCAGGCTCAGTGCCAGTGGTCTCCCTGAGGCCATGGAGGCAGCGACATCAGGATGAAAGAGTCCATCATTTGGATGAACAGGCAGAAGCCACCGTGAGCCTCTGAGCTAACCCTCCACTTGTATTTTCCTTCCTGGAGTTTTTGAGAGAAAAGCCCCCCCCCCCCCCATGTCCTACATTTAGTCTGTATTTGTGACCTTTAAGATTTTTAGCTGTGCTGGTGAGGGATGGAGAATGGCCACCAGCTTGGGGAAAGCACCTTGCCGTATGAAGTCGCATCTCTCAAATGCCTGGCTTAGCTCCAGTGGGGTTCCAGTTAGCACATGATGGCCACCCCCACACCTCAACCTTTTAACTATCATAGAAATAAGTCACATTCCTCCCGAGACTCGTTCGATTACATCTATTTATCAGCATCCAGTTGGCCAGTCCGTTTTTATTGAACACCTGCTAGCACTGTATCAGGGGCTGGGGAGGAGAACATGACGTAAATAAAAAACACGACTCTACTTTGGTGTCACATGGGTGGTTAAAAATGTATATAGGACTAATGCCCTTTTAATTTTTAAAATACTATTTATCTAATGTACTCTAATGTACACTGTAGCTGTCTTCAGACACACCAGAAGAGGGCATCCGATTCCATTACAGATGGTTGTGGTTGCTGGGAATTGAACTCAGTGCTCTTAGCCGCTGAGCCATCTCTCCAGCCCACTAATGCCCTTTTAAATGAGGACACTCAAGCCCTATAAACTCTGCCTCCTTTGTCCTGCTTTCTGCATAATGAAGTCTGTGGTAACAGTGCATTCTGGATGTAACCAGAGATGGCGCTCTCACACAGGGGCAGGCAGCCGTCCATGAGCCTTGACTTGGCTAATGTCAAGCGTGGTCTATACATTGGCAAACACCAACTCCGTGTCTGTCTCGCTGTGTTCGGTCCACAGGATGGTGTGATATACTCCTTCATCATCAAGGATTCAAAGTACCAAGTGAAGACCTTCCTCGAGTTAGATGGGCCAGTGACACATCTGGTGTTCTCCCCTAGTTACAAAATGCTGCTGATTCAAACAGACAAGGTACATTAGTGATTTCTGGATGCACAATCTTCAGGCACCATGAGTGCATAATGGGAAGAAAGAAAGGGGCGTGTGTGGGCAATGATTCTCCTCACAGCAGCACTCTCTCTGCTGCACATGGGAAAGGCCCAAATTAAAAGTAGATGCTTGGCTATGTATACACACCAACAGAGGAGAGCGTGAGTTCGAGTCCAGGGTCCTCCATGCTCCGCCCCCCCCCCGGGGGAGGGGGCTCGCCTTCCACGTCCCTTGGCTCTGTTTCCCCTTTGCTGCCTCTATTTCCTTGCAACTTTTTCCTCCTGGTATTTACAGCCTTCTGCTACTCCTGCTTATATTGCTGTCCTATTGGTAACTTTGGAAGAAAGTCACCAACTTAAAATAAAAGTGTGCTGAAATAGAAGTGGTGGATTGTTGCGGGAACTATCTAGAGCTAGCCTCTACACCAGGTGGTCTCACCCGCTCCGTCCCGCTAACTCGCCACGTGGCTCCCACCAGGCTATCTCTCGGACGCCCCTCCCCCCCCCCAGTTCCTCTCCTTTCATGCAATGCCCCACGCACCCCTGGTTAGCCATCTCAACACCTAACTACCGGGTAGAATCAAGACTCTTACTGCTGAATTAGCCAATCAGATTTATGTATCAATAATAACACAGTTTACAAGATGCCAATACAATAATTTCAGAGCCAAGTGATAATGATAAAGCTTCAACACAATTATTCTAACCTTTTGATAACACCGCCTCAGCCTCCATTCTGGTTCTCCCTCTCCTCCTCAGACCTCTCTCTCTCTGTCTCCTCAACTCCTCGCTCCACCCTCCCTTCTCCTGTCCAATGACAAGTCTCCCACTGCCCTAATGTGATTGGACAGGGAAAAATCCTGCAAAAGTGGATTAATTTGGTCACTCATCTACCTGTATCAGCCAGTCTGGTCAGGAGAAGTCTGAGCTCTAGCCAATCAGATCTCTACCCTTGCAGTTTGGTTCTTCTCAGCCCACCCACATATGAATTCTGTATGAAAAGAAGGTTGAAGAATCAATGTATAAACAAATGACTCTCTGAGTTAGAGAGACCCCTAATAAAATGACTTCCAGATGTCAAGATTAGCAGTCACTTTAATGTCAGGGAAGAACATTGGACAGATCTCAAATAAAGGTAAGTATTTTGGTGCTATATACGGGAAGACATAAGTTTCTGGTAATTACTGGAAGTCAAAATAATGGTACTTTGTTTTATAAATAAATGGGGAAATTAAAATATCTGTTGTGAAGCAGAAACTTTTTTTTAAAGTATCCTAATAGAAAAAGAAAACAGCCAAATGAAACTACTAAAGCACACACACACACACACACACACACACACACACACACCATAACCAAGGAAAGACTAAAGGAGCATACTGGGAGCTGATGAGGTGACTCACAATTAAGAGCACCTCTGGCTCTTCCAGAAGGCTCCTGTTGGATTCTTGACACCCACACAGCAGCTCACAACCATTGTAACCTCAGTCCCAGGATGTCAGATCTATCTTTTGGCCTCCACAAGCTTCAGGCATGCATGTGGCACATGGACATACACGTAGACAAAACACTCATGCACATGAAATAAAAACGGCACCAGCCACTCAAGCGGTGTACGCACATATATGCAGGCAAAACACCCATTCTTTTTAAAAAGGTTAAAAAGTTAAATGAGTATACTTGACATGGGAAATAGATGACGAGGTTATTAGGAATGCTGCTGCCAAGAAAACCAGACTGGAAGGAAAGACAGAAGGGAGGATAAGAGGTGTGACTTACACACTAAAAAAAGCCTAGCATGTCAGACCGAAGTCCTAGAGAGGAGAAAGGTGGACAGATTCGAGGCTTCAGAAGGGTCTAGCTCACAGAACTGATTAAATGGAGTTTGAAGATTTTTTTTTTTTTTTTTTTTTTTTTTGGTTTTTCGAGACAGGGTTTCTCTGTTTAGCCCTGGCTGTCCTGGAACTCACTTTGTAGACCAGGCTGGCC
>NC_034590.1:159143629-159153032 GCF_900095145.1 Mus pahari | reverse complement strand
CCGAGTGCTGGGATTAAAGGCGTGAGCCACCACACCCGGCTTGAGTTTGAAGATTTAAGAGACAGTGTAAGTCCCAGGGGGAGCCGCTAGACACCACACTTAGAGTTCCCAAAATGAATCCTTTGAAAAACAGATGGAGCCTCTTAAAAAGTTATGTGAGTTAAGACAGAAAAAAAAAATTACTCGGGATATATGTTCACTCTAACGCTGAGGTGTACCAGCAGCAGGCCGTTACCAGAGGAAACTTTAAAACTGACTTCGGGAGGGCCCAGGGGGAAAATTGCCAACTAGCAGGTGGAAAAAGAATTCAAAGAAGCAAACCGTTCGCTGGGACAGCTATCTGAAGCCTCGAGGTCCAGAGACATGGCAGCAAATGGGTGACCGTGTGTATCATTCAGGCGAGAAAGGGGCAGAGTCTGTGGTGCTCTGCTGACATTAGGGGGATACAGCCTCATGGTGAAACTCATACAGAAATAAAATCCCTAGACTTCGGGTGACAGAATATGAAATTTACCAGAATGTATGACCATGTAAAATATATAGATGCCTAATGACACACACTCATGTATATAAAATGCATATATAATTATATGTAATATATATAATATATAATATAAATGCATATATATATATATATAATGCATGGTGGAATGACTAGGAAAGAGAGAGCTACAGTATTAGCAGGACATTCTAATAGGTTTCTCTACATGTATGATGGAAGGAACTATGCATTCTCGACCTGTATGATGGAATGAACAATGTATTTTTTGGCATAGCAGCCGATACAAACATAACATTTATCTCAACCACTCAGCCTGAGGTGGCTTCTTATTCTGAGGAAAAGCCCCAAAACAAGGTGCCATCAAATGACCCTTCATAACGCAGGCTCTGCATCCAATCCCTGGTCTCTTACTGTATCTGCCAATTTGCTGTGTCTTGCCCTCATTTAAATAATAAGATTTCTATATTTTAAGTTCCTCTAGGATCTTGTTTGCGTCTGTGACTTCCCTTCACCTGGTCCCAGTGTGTTGCACACAGTGGCCTTTAAACAAGTATTTGCTGACTTAATGACATGTGCAATAATTTTTTTCTTTGTGTGGCCTTTTTAGGGGTCTGTTTATATCTATACATTTGGTGCAGAGCTGCCTCTCGATAAACTCCTCGATGCCTGCGATGGGAAAGTGCAGGCCGTCAGCTTTATCACACCTGGAACCAAATACTTCCTGGTAAGAGACAGTGTACTGGGTGGGACACGATTAGGATTCAAGTTGTTGTGTTTCAAGGTTTAAATCCCTATCCATATGTAATTGGGTATCTTTAGACCAACCTTTGAAAAGCAAGTTTTTTTTTTTCAAAATCAACTTCAGAAAAAGAGATATTCTGAAAGGTCTTTATCAAAGAAGTTAGATTAACACTCCAAAAATGGAAGTTCCAGGCCCAGATAGGTTATCTGGTGAATTCTAGTAAACATTTAAGAGAAAAAAAAATTTTTTTTCCCACAGTACCATTTTAAATCTAGAAGCAGAAGATATCCTTCCCAGCTCCTTCTCGGATGCTTTTCTCTGACCTAAGCTAGTCAAAAGACGAGAAAAGGAAATGCCAACCCAGCACCCCCCGATGCAGACACAACACCCTCCACTAAATACCAACAGCACGCAAGAACAATTACACACCTTAACCGAGCGTGATTTATTTCCAGTATGCAATACTGAAACACCGATTCCGCATTAACCAGTCAGTTAATGTCATCCATATTACGGCTCAACAACATCTGTTACCTGCTTGTAATAAAAAATACTCCGAAAACAGAGTAGAGCCGCTCACGTAGGAATGTCTACAAAGTGTCTAATTCCTAATCAATATCACACTGGAAGTCTGAGCTCATACAATATGTTTGGTTTTGGTTTTGGTTTTGTTTGTTTTGTTTGTTTTTGTTTTGTTTTGTTTTCTGTAAAAGGTATACAGACTGGAAAGAAATAAAACCGCCTCTGTTTTCTGGTGACAAAATTGCCATCATAAAAAAAAAAATCATAAACAATCAAATTTTCAAACACCCCTAGTGTTGGGTGACCATGGCAAAGGTGTAGGAGAAACGGTTAAAACACAAAAAGATGAATTGTTTTCTTACATTACCAGTAGTGAGCAATTACAATTTGAAATACTACTTATGGTCACGCCAATACAATGAAGTAGGTATACATCTAATGAGAGAGAGGTAGGCATTCTATGTGAGAAGCTATAAACCCAGAGAAAGAACTAAACTGTTTTATTCTTTCCCCACCCAAAAAGTCTTTATTGACCCAATTATGTGTTAAATCACAAAATCTTTCACTTTTCTTTCAAGATGAAGTTTCTATCTGTAGACCAGGCTGGCCTTGAACTCTGACATCTGCCTCTGCCTCCAAGGCTGGTATTAAAACCTACCCGACTAGATACTAGCCCAAAACTTCTGCTTACTTCCAGGGAGAGTTCTTTTACTACATTTTTCCAACCAACTGTAGACCAAGTCATTGATGAAGGTCCCTTTACATGGCCCAAGAAAGAAAGAAAGAGAGAGAGAGAGAGAGAGAGAGAGAGAGAGAGAGAGAGAGAGAGAGAGGAAGGAAGGAAGGAAGGAAGAAAAAGAAAGGAAGGAAGAAAAAGAAAGAAAGAAAGAAAGAAAGAAAGAAAGAAAGAAAGAAAGAAAGAAAGAAAGAAAGAAAGAAAGAAANAAAGAAAAGAAAAGAAAGAAAGAAAAGAAAGAAAAGAAATCTAAGTACTTAGCAATGCTACAACTGCCCGGAGGCATCTTTAATTCTTAAGTAATCTCATTTTACAAAGAGCCCAGGCATGTTTGAACCTGGCCCCATGCTCTGCGGTACTGAGGCCACCTTCAGTGCACTCCTCCTTCTTCAGGATCTCCAAGGCCAGTGTCGCTATCCAATGGGAAAGGGGACCATGGGGTTAAATGATTGTCTTAATCTATGGCCAGCTGTCACCCTGACACGGAGACAGGGATAACAAGCTGCTGCTTTGTTAAGATGTCAAGTCTGACCAAAATATCAATGTTATTTTGCAAAGAAAAAAATTGATTGATTATAAAATTTGCATGGCAACACAATAAACAATCAAGATCATATGGAAGGAGGCATCAGTGAGGTACTGAGAAATAAGTACAGTTGAGCTGATGCTGCAACAATAAAGACTGGTGTTGGTGAAAGAATAAGATAATAGATAACTGTAATAGAAAACAGAGCCCACAGGTAAACCCACAGGTATATAATCAAATGACCTTTTTGGGTTTTAAACTTTCTTTTGAGAAAGGGTCTTGCTGAGCTGCCCAGGCTGGCCTTGAACTTACAGACTTCATTCCTCCACTCCCCCAAAGTGCTGGGATTCTAGGCAAGTGCTACTGCCATGCCTAACACAGTAAACTGGCATGTGACAAAGTAGCCAAGACAATTCAGTGAAAGTAATATCTCCTTTTCATCAAATGGTGCTGGGACAACTAGTTCCTGCACTTGCAGAACTTCCACACATGCACACACCTGCCCAAATATTTTGAACCTGGATGCAAAACGTATATATTCCCCCCCCCCAAAAAAAAATCAAAACTAAGTGTAGACAAACATAAAAGCAAAATTATAAAGTTATTAAAAGATGATGATAAAATCCATGTTACCTTGGGCTTGATGGCAAATGCTTTAACTACAGTACCAAATACAACCCGAGGAGGGATAAATCAGCAGGTTGCATTTGACTGGAACCTCTGCTCTGTGAAAAAAATAAAAATTATAAACATACAAACAAACTCCAGCATAGAAAGCCCTGGGCATATCCTCGGCTAGGAGAAGGAAAAGGCAAACCACAGACTGAAGGAACAGACATCTCTGCAACAGGGGTAGCTGACAAAGGACAGGGGACCCAAATCTGCAGAAAGCATGTGGGGTTCAAGAATAAGAAAGTGAACCATCTCATTCAGAAATAAAGGGGGAAAGCATGAATAGACTCTACACAAAGAAGGCATATGGACAGAAAATAAGTCTATGAAAAGATGCTGTAAACATCTGTCCTTAGGAAAGTGTGGCACCGTAATGCCACCCCCTGTTAGAATGTCTCAAATCTAAAGTTCTGGCAACGTCAAAGGCTTCTGTAGAGTAACCGAAGCACGAAGCGCTCGTTTGTTGAACGGAGGTGCGGCCAAGTTGGATTTGGTTTGTCAGCTTCTTTTAAAACTGAACAGGCACCATATGCTCTGGCGGTTATACTCCTTAGTATTTACCCAAATGGGCTGAAAATGTAATGCCATCCAAAGAATGAGACACACGTAAATGTTTACAGCAGCATTGTTCATAACGGCCCAGACTTGGAAAACAACTGAGGTGCCCACCATTCATCAGTGAATGCAGAGACTGTGCCACAGTCGCACAATGTGTCCTTGCTCGGTAATAAAAAAAGCAATAAAGCTGTCGGGCCACCCCAAGACTTGGACGGATTGTAAATGCACAGTGCTGAGTGACAGAAGCCAGTGTCGAAGAGCCTACACGCTGTACGAATCTAACAGGATATTCTGGAATAGGCAAAGCCATGCAGCCAGTAAACAGGATCAGTGGTTGTCAGGGGCGTGGGGAGGGAGGCAGGAACGACAAGAGGAGATTTCTAAGGCAGAGAAACTGTGTATGGGAGTCATTACACACTCATCAAAACTCTCAGAACAGCCGGGCATGGTGGCGCACGCCTTTAATCCAAGCACTTGAGAGGCAGAGGCAGGCGGATTTCTGAGTTCGAGGCCAGCTTGGACTACAAAGTGAGTTCCAGGACAGCCAGGGCTACCCAGAGAAACCCTGTCTCGAAAAAAACAAAACAAAACAAAACAAACAACAACAACAACAACAAAACCTCTCAGAACGAACAACACAAAGATTGAAGGAGCCCCGATGTAGAGTATAGAGTTAAGCAGTAGCTGTATCAGTGGACTTAGATGCTGTAGCCCAGGTCTGACCCAGCTCCTAACAGTGGAGAACTGTGGGAGTGGAGTGGGGGCAGGGTCTACTGTACTTTCTGCTCAAAACCTCTATAGTCCTAAAATATTCTAAAACTAAAATGATTTTAAAATAGCAATATATAGCTTGCTGTTTCTAGGTTTCATCATTATCATTAGGCGATAATCCCATTGAACTTCTAGGGGCTTTTTCTTTCATGTATGACTGTGGGGGAGTGTTTTTCCTGCATGTGTGACTGTGCACACCTATGTGCCTGGTACATGCAGAAGCCAAAGAGTGCATCAGATCCCTTGGAACTGGGCTGCAGAGTGTTGGAAACTGCCCTGTGAACATTGGGAACCAAGTCTAAATCCTCCAGAGGAGCAGACGGTGCTCTGAACCACTGAGTCATATTTCTAGTCTCCCATCTCACGGTTCCTAACCTAGTTATTATAGTATTTAAATCCTATTCAAGGTAATTAGTTTTATTTCTTAGTTTTTGTTTGGTTGTTTGGTTTGGTTTGGGTTTATTTGGTTGTTTGTTTTTTTGTTTTGAGACAGGATTTCCTCTGTGTAGCCCTGGCTGTTCTGGAACTTGCTCTGTAGACCAAGCTGGCCTTAAACTCACAAAGATCTGTCTCTGCCTCCCAAATGCCGGAATTAAAGGCATGTGCTATCACGGTCTGGCTATTCTTTTTTATATCTTTTTTTATTTATTATGCATTTATTGTGTGTGAGAGAGACAGAGAAAAGAGAGAGGGAGAAGGAGGGGGGACAGGAGAGGAAAGCTGGAGGAAGAAGTGTTAACTTGGGGGACTTGGTTCTCTTCATCTACCGTGTGGGTCCCTGGATAGAATTCAGGTCATCAGGTGTGGTAGCAAGTGCCTTTACCCACTGAATATATCTATACCTTGTAGCCCCGACTGGCAGGGGACTCAGCATATAGCTCAGGCTGGATTCAAACTCTCAGTGATCCTTGGTCTCTGTCTCCTGAGTGCTGAAGATAATTGTTTATAAAAACACAGGAGCCCAAGTATGATAGTTTGTGCCTGTGACCCTAGCACGATTAATCCTACCACAGTGTAACCCTTCAGAAAATAAGAGTCACTGTTGAATTTATAAATGACAGTAACCTATAGAAACAGTGTAGCTTTTAACTGACCCCCAGGTGAACGTACTAGTCAATCGATCAGCACGTACTCCCATCCAACTGTCGGTTCAGTGTACCTGTTTTCCTCCTACAGACACTCACGAGTTCGGGGGAAGTTTCCATTGTATCAATAGAAGACTGCAATTGTACAAGCAGGATTTTCCTGAAGACTCAAGTAAGTGTGCCCCATAAATCCATGCTTAAAATATGTATTCTACCTCCGCTCGCCTTTCAGTGTTCACATCCAGTGGTCTTTGGAAATCCTCCCTGCTGCATTGGTTCACATACAGAGGTAGAGTTTAAGAAGCCCCGATTTAGTCATACCCACATGCCATGGTGCCAAGCTCACATCACTGTACCCGAGTAGGGAACCAGAGGCCTCAAAGAGAATCTCCTCAGGGAGTACTCCCCGTGAACAGGAACACAGTCAATGCTACTCAACAAAAGCTCAGCCCTGAAAGAGGGGTCTCATTCATCCCTCTGAGGATGTCCCTAGGAATAATGGGACAGGGTTCTCTGTGGGTATCCAAGGCTTTCATTGAAGGACGACATCTGGGTGCTGGCTGGCAAACACCCACGATGTCTTTCTCAATATGCCATTGCCTCTGCAGAATCCACAATACATTTTGCATAAAATAATGTAAAAAAAAAAAAGTAAAGACCTACATAGTAATAGTGCTGGATTTCTTCTTCCTTTGCATCTTAGAAGGTAGGGGGAGGTTCCAGTCCTTCTCTCCTACAAATTAAAAATCTCAATTATAAAATACTTATACCAATTACATAAGGCATGATACTAAGCAAGTACCATGTCATACAATATTGCAAGTTGTAATTACAAGTCCCCTCCCTGAAAACGATGTTAAAGTCTTGTCTAAAAGGCCACAAAACATATAATAATCACATCATCTGTATGACAAAGGCGTGCATATATCAATTTCTATTAGAATTTCTAGAGCTAAAGGGGCATTACACACCATCAGACCCATTAGAGATCAGGTTTCTATTTGAAAACAAGAAGCAAGTATGTAACAAACCCCCCAAGGGGGGGGGTTATATAACTAGGGCTTAATCTGTTCCTCTTGGACAAGGCCAGATACGGCCACTGACGGAAGGTCTTGGTCAGCCTTCACTGAGCTCCAAACCAGACCTGAAACATGGTTGCGGTCCAGCCTGTGCTTGGAGAACCATTTCTTTATGGTAGATCCCACTGCACTACAGGGAAATGATCGCTGGAAAGACCAGGTGACTCTGGGGCCAAATATCTCTGCCTCTGCTGTAAGTGGTTCCCTGTGAACACTTGAGGCACGGCTCCCAGGGAGGCCAACCCAGCATCACCAGGGCTAGATGCCGGCACTGCCACCTGTAAGATGACATAAGGCTCCCTTGGCTACTGCTACTTAGAGAAGCTCACTATAGCTCTTAGAGGGGATGCTCCCCCAATTATCAATTGCTTAAGCGATTGGTCAGATTCAGGGATGTTGACTTTGTGTACAGAAATATCGACCAAAACAACTTTTCAGCCTTTTCAAAAATTGTAAGCTCCAGCCCGGCAGGCTTCTTGTATATGGAGCACCCTTCATTCTCTGGGGTTTATTCTTAAACAGGCAACAGCTCTGGCGTCCTCCCCTTCCTCCCCGACGGCTGCCGTGGGGACGATGGATGGCTATGTATACTTCCTGAATATCCTTGACGTGGAGTCCCCTCAGTTGATCCACCAGGCCTTCCTCTCCCAGTCACCGGTGAAGATACTGATGTAAGCGTCACCTGCATTAGCCACGCTATCATCAGACCGGCCTGTAGGGGGCGCGAGTAAAACAACCCTTGCTTTTCAGTACTACACATTTGGAACATTGACTCTGTCAGCATTCAAAAAAGTAAGAAGGCAGGTAGTGGGGAAAGTCCCTCTCACACAGTTCCCTCCCAGGAGCAGACAGTTACCAATTTCCAATGTCCCTTTTCAAAGACGTTCTTATCCGCTAGTAAACAAAATGACCAGTATGTGTGTTCACTTTCACGGTTTTCAAATACTGAGAGCAGGCTGGAATGCGTGCTCTTGTGTGCGGGTGCACTGAAGCATGTCGGAGGTCAACCTTGGGTGTGTGTGTTTCCTAGGATGCCATCCAGCTTGGTTTTGGGGTGTTTTGTTTTGTTTGGGGGCAGGGGGGTGTCTCTCACTGGATCTGGAACTCGCCAGTTGGGCTAGGCGGTTGGCCAGTGAGGGCCAGAGATCTCCAGCTCCCCAGCCCTGGAATCACAGTACACACGCCACTGTGGATTTTTTTTTTTTTTTCAGGCAGGCTCCGGGGCTCAAACTCAGGTTCTCGTGCTTGAAGGAAAAGAACTTTATCAACTGAGCTAGCTCCCCAGCCCCACCGGAGAATGCTCAACATTCGCGTTAGAGATGAGCCTCGTTCTTCTGGGTGGTGGCACAATATTCCATTATATATACACATTTCATCATTTTTCCCAAACAGTACATTGATGGACATAAAAATTATCCCAAGATTCTCAAAGATACTTCTACTATTATTATACAGAGTAATGAGTTTCATGGGCCATTTTCATGCTTTGTTCTCATCCACCACCACCACCACCCCACTCCACCCTTCCCCACCCTCCCCACCCCGCCTCGCCCGGCCCCTTCCTCCGTCCCCGCCCCACCCCATGCTTCCTTCCTCCCTTCCCTCCCCTTTTCCCCATGCTCTGCTCCTGTCCTGGTCTGGTTGGATCTGGGTCTCTGGTGTCATACTCAGCTCCCTCTTCTCCTGCCCCTCCCCACCCCTGCTAATCTCTTGCCCGCCTGCCTAGCTTCCCTCTCCCCCCCCCTCCACTCTCAAGCTCCTGTTTCCCCTTTTGCTGCCTCGAAAGACACATTTTCTGCTTTCACGGTTCATTATCCTCTCTATTTTGCTCCCCTGGGAGGCAGAGACAGATGGATCACTGAGTTCAAGGTCAGCCTGGTCGACCCAGTGAGTACCAGGACAGCCAGGGCTACACAAAGAAACCCTGTCTCAAGAAACAAAACGAAACAGACAGATAAGCAAACAACGCAGATTTTGTCTTTGTGAGTCTGGCCTATTTAATGACAGTTTCCAGTGCCAACCATTTTCTTAAAGATGTCATGATTTCATTTTTCTTTACAATTATTTCTCTGTGTCTTTCTTTTATTGAAAATAGACTTTTTCAAACAATATATTCTCAGCCGGGCGTGGTGGCGCACGCCTTTAATCCCAGCACTCGGGAGGCAGAGGCAGGTGGATTTCTGAGTTCGAGGCCAGCCTGGTCTACAAAG
>NC_034590.1:159137964-159143324 GCF_900095145.1 Mus pahari | reverse complement strand
TTCAGACACTCCAGAAGAGGGCATCGGATCTTGTTACAGATAGTTATGAGCCACCATGTGGTTGCTGGGATTTGAACTCCGGACCTTCGGAAGAGTAGTCAGGTGCTCTTAGCCACTGAGCCATCTCACCAGCCCAATAAAGACTTTTTTAAATGCCCTGACCAAACGCTAAGAGACGTGGAACCCCCCAAGATGCCATTAAAGTATTTTTGTGTTGGCCATCTACTGCTGGACATGGTGTCTGCCCTTAGCCTGGTTTGTATGCCCAGCAAGACTAGAGTTATTCATTTGCAAATAATTACTGATTGGGCACAGTCTCTGTGAGTTTGTGTGTGTGTGTGTGTGTGTGTGTGTGTGTGTGTGTTCGCGCCCTGCTGTGTTTAGAGGATCTTGTTTCCTTCGCCTTCTCCATCCCCTCTGGCTTTTACAATCCTTCCACCTCCTCCTCCACAGGGTCCCCTGAGTCTTAAGGGGAGGGATTTTATGAAGATGCTCAATGTATGACTGAGTGTTGCGAGGTCCCTCACTCTCGGCACACTGTCCAGTTGTGGGTCTCTGCAGGAGGGAGCTTCTCTGACGGTGGCTGAGCAGGACACTGATGAGGAGAGTGGGATGTCGTTAGGAGTCATCATATGACTATGTTCCTTTAGCAGAACAGTAATACATGGGCTTCCCCTAAGTTCCTGACCTATCTAGTCTCAAGGTTTTTGGCCACAGATAGGTTCCATCTCATGAACTGGGCCTTAAATCTAGTCACATGTTGGTTGGTTCCTCTCACAAGCTTAAAGCCACCACTGCCTTGGTGTGTATCTTGCAGGCAGGTCACCATTGTAGATCAAAGGCTTGCCCTCCTGCTCTCTTATACATCCCAGAACCCCCGCCCAGGGGTAGCATCACCCACAGTGGGTTTGCACCACCACCACCACCACCACCACCACCACCACCACCACCACACACGTAAGTTGTTAATCAAGAAAATGCCCTCACAGATTTGGCCACAGGCCAATCTGATGCTGTCACTTTCTCAATTGAAGTTCTCTGTTCCCAGATGACCCTGACTTGTGTCAAGCTGACCAAACAAACCAACAAAACCCTAGCCCGCAGAATCACTCACAGGAATGTGGATGAGGGCTACTCATGGGCAGCAGAAATGACTCCAAGACAACTGCTTCACCCAAGTATGAGACAGCTCACTAAAGCTGACAACGGGAGCACACTGCACAGCTCGTAGAAAGCTCAGGGGTTGCAGAGTGTTCTCTGCAGGTTGCTAAGCCTCATGTACTGTTGGCAAGCGCTCTACCACTGAGCTACATTTCCAACCCTCCTGTGGCTTCTTAACTACGTATTTGTAAATTAAATGTGGGATAGGCTCAGAGGGGAATGACTCCATCAATGTGTAGATGTCCGCTTTTATAAGGTCAGAGAATATTTTTAAATGGCAAACAATAGGGCTGGAGGCGCAGCCTAATGGTAGATGGCCATCTTTGTGTGCACAGGACACCCAGGTCCATCCCAGCAACACAACATAAATGAACCGGTAAATAAATGCCACCCACGCTAAGAGTGGCTGGGCGTGGTGGCGNACGCCTTTAATCCCAGCACTNGGGAGGCAGAGGCAGGCGGATTTCTGAGTTCNAGNCNAGCCTGGTCTACAAAGTGAGTTCCAGGACAGCCAGGGCTATACAGAGAAACCCTGTCTCAAAAAAAAAAAACAAAAAAAAAAAACAAAAACAAAAACAAAAACAAAAAAAAACAAAAACAAAAAACAAAAAAAAGAGTGGCTGGTATTGAATGTGTTTCTGTGGCCATGCATCCAGCAAGCTCACTCACCACCAAGCTGATAAAACAAGAGTAATGGGCATGTTGCATTTCTTCTCTTCCAGTTATGACCAGCGAGGAATCTTTCTGTTAGTCGGTACAGAAGAGGGAAACGTCTTTGTCATCGATGCCAGACCCTCAAAGTCATTTCAAATTTTTGGATTCACTGGTATGATACAGGACATTTGTGAATTTAAAATTTAGATCACTTTATGCCAAATAATTGGAAGTTAAAAATTTGAATTATATCAAAACAATTATGTATGTTGTATTTTCTTGAAAAAAGAAAAATGTAAATAGAAGTTAAATTTCTATATTCTATTTAGAGAAATTGAGAGTATTAGAGTTGTCTAGTATGTAACTGATGCTAAAACAAAACAACAACAACAAAAAACCCCTTGTATCCACTACTGAATTAGTGAAAGGTCTGAACATTTTGATATTACCAGAGGAGGAACAGATGGTTTACAACTGTAATAGTTTTAAAAACTTTTTACCTCTGACTTCTGTTTAATAATTATTTTTTCTCCATACCTTTGGTCCCAAATGTGTGTGTTCTCCAAGATATATTTATAAATTCATTCATTTATTTATTAAAAAATATTAAGTACTTACTAAGTACAAAATATTGAATGTGGGCTAGGGCAGGGGGCATGGAAAGGTCAAGGAAACAATGTAGCGCTATGTAATTCCTCAGGTGAAGGGATAAGAGAGGATGGAGGCGTCCCAGCTGAGGGTGCCAAAGATGGAAGGAGACTACATCCCAAGCGAAGTAATGATTCAGAACATTTCCACATGTGCAGGATGGGGCGGGCACATTAGTGCTACAACTCAAGACTTCCTAGGTCTGACCTAGGAAGAACCAAGTGGAAGATTTTGGCAGATAGCCATGGCATTCTGCCTCCTTGGGCCACCGGCTTCCATATGGTCAGGACAATGACCTAACTCTCACTGGGGCCAAAGAGCAACCCCGTCTGTAACTTGGATGGTTCTCGGTGTGGTAGAGCCTAAGGCTGACAGCAGAGAGGATGCTATGCTGCTTGAACAGGTTTTTAAGTACTGAGGTCTGGTGGAGGTTTGGCCTGTTGCTAAGTATGGTAATGCTAAGTTCTGTCCAGAAGGGTCTAGGCCTTCAAGTGAATTCTTAAGGTTACCTGCACCAGCTTTTGTTGTGCAAACCTTGTTTCCTAATTTAAAACTATTAGTTAAGTAAAAATGGCTAGAGCCAACTACTAGAGGGATTAGAGACAGTTACCTAGTTGAGAGGGACAGAAAACAAGAAAGAGAAGAGAGAGAGGAGAAGACAGGATAGAAACCATGAGCTCGCAGCAGGAGAAACAGCAAGTATCTGGGGGTATACCACTGGAGAGGGAGCCAGCCCAGCAGTTAGAAGCATAGATTAGGGGTTACCTCCCAGTAATCGGCAAAGTCAAATTTAAAAACAAAAACAAAAACCCCCATAATCTGAATTTCAATTCTTTTTAAGCTAGTCAGGGATAAGCTTTAATTGGTTGTACAACCAGATTGGCCTGCAGGTGGGAGGGGCAGAGCTGGGAACCCTCAGCTCTCGCCAAAACCACAGGCAGAGTATGTAGCAGTGAAGAGAGAGCCACAGGGGTCCCAGGTAGTGAGGGGCCTGCATCATCTCTTCCAGAAACAGCTGGAGGAAGACAGGCAGGTAGGCGTTGGCCATGCTGGTCAGTTAGCAGGTGTTCCCTGAGAGACCGGTGGGTGGGTCATGGAAGATGGCGCACAGCACTGGACAGATGACGTCGGAAACTCAGCTGAGTGAGAGAGGTTTGTGTGCCAGCTGTCCAGGGCGAAGAGAAGTCCCAGCCTCTTGTGGGAAGAAGAGAAAACATCAAAGAGAATACAAGGAGACAAAAGGCAGCGAGTGGGGGTGTGTCGTCTCCATGGGCTCAAAGTCACAGATGGAGGGAGCCCTACATCCCACCAGTGCTAGGAAATAAAGGGAGATGATGGGAGAGAATGGGGAAGGAACGAGGAAACACAGTAAGATCCAGGATAAGGACATTTTCTGAGATGGCCCCGTCTCCCTCGGTAAGGAAGGTGGAAGCCAAGCCGCAGAGTGCCTTGGAGGGAGGCAGGGAACGGCAGCACTGTTACGTGAAAGGTAAACGTGGCATAGCACAAGTCAGTGAGCAGGATTTCCCAAGGGTCGGACTTAGCATCAGGGGCATTTCCACTACCTACGTAATAAGGCCAAGAACAACCGTGTCTGAGGTCACCCAGTGTGAGAGCCCTGGAACCGGCCGGTGCCCAGACGGGAGCCAGGGCTCTCACACTGGGTATGGATGGGAAGAACAAAGGTGGCCGTGCTCCCAAAGGCATCCCTGTTGGAACATAGGCTGGAAAATCAGAATTCTCCCCTATCGGTTTATCAAACAGGTCCCTTAATTCCTGCTTACAGGTCACTGTAAAAGTCAGTCAATAAAATTGGCTACTTGAGACTGAGTGAAGAAATCTCTCCATTTTGACACACCAAAATACAACTGTGTGTGTGTGTGTGTTTAAAATATTCAATATTAACAAAGGATCATGCTGAGAATTTGAGGAAAGTAATCTCTCTCCTGTCTTAGAATGATGCAGGACTCTTTAACTCAGTCAGTGACCACTTCACTTTCAGAGACGGGCAAGGACATCCTGCAGATATCCACGGTGTCTGTCGTGGAGTCAGACGTGGTCGAAGTGCTGGTGCTGTCCCCACTTCCAGACATGGGCAGAAGCAGGCTGGAATACTTCACCCTGCCAGCCATGTTACCAGAAGGTAAGATTAAATGAGCAGCGCAGCTCCTTATCCCCGGCCCCGATGAGAAGCTCTCGTCCAATTCTGGTTTCTTGGTAAAGTGGTTGTTCTCCGTGCATCTCTACAAAGCAATACTCCATGGCTGTGAACTGTGTGAAGTGTAGCTTCCTCTGTGCCTCGGCGACTCAGGGATGTTTCTTTGTTTGTGTGTTTGTTTGTTATCTTAAGTATGAGAAAAGAAACAAGACCAGCTGCCATGCCAAGTTGATCTGTCTTCGTGTGATGGTTTTTGTTCTATGGTTTTAAATATTCCCAGTTAAATTCAGACACTCTTTTTGTCTCCGATGGCAAATTTATCTAGCGAGAAACTTTGAAAATATAGAATTACAGAACATAAGGGGGGAACCCTCAAAGTACTTTTATGATTTGAGAATCTAAAAGGAAGAGGGGAGGGGGCATGGTGGCATGTGGCACAAGCCTTTAATGCAAGCTCTTTGGAGGCAAGGAAGGCAAATCTCTGTGACTTCAAGGACAGTCTGGTCTATAGGCAAATTCCAGACCAAGCCGAGTACCCAGTGAGACCCTGCCTCAAATCAAAAGGGAAGAGAGGGGGAGATGGGGAAGGAAGAGAAGGGGGAGGAGGGAGGACAGGAGGGTGGAAGGACCACACCTGTGATCTCAGCACTTGAGAGGCTGAGGAAGGAGGATTATTGCAAGTTTGAGGCCAGAGAGAAGAGGAGAGGAGAGGAGAGGAGGGGAGGGGAGGGGAGGGGAG
>NC_034590.1:159129120-159137909 GCF_900095145.1 Mus pahari | reverse complement strand
GAAGAAGAGACAGACAGAGAGAGAGAGAGAGAGAGAGAGAGAGAGAGAGAGAGAGAGAGAGAGAGAGAGGAGAGAATATCTTGGCATTGTTCTGTTTATTTTAATGTTAATCTTTAAGCTAATTTGAAATGAAAGACTGCGATGTATAGTTTACTATCAGCATGAAGTATCCCTGGTTGAGGCAAGTTGTTTTTCACATTTTTTTAAAATCACCAAGTAGCCTCAGTCCTATCAACCAAATGTTTACATCTTTATGTCCCTTTCCATATCTGTTGTCAGGATTTTCAGCATGAGCTTGCGGTGGGTATGTGCGTGTGGTGCGGTGCGGTGCGGTGCAGTGCATGCGTGCATGCGAGCTCTCCTCTTTCCCTATTCTAGTGGTTCCTGAAAATTTTTCTGATGAACGAGGAAGACTGAAAGACAACTTCACCCACAAGTACTTATATGAGGTGGAACACACTCTGTCCTCTGCAGTGCTGGGCTTCACGGGCAGCAAAATCTTCGGCTTCTGCAGCCAGGTGCCCTACATCTGCAGCTATGTAATGCCCGTAAAGGTATGCCAGCCCCGGGCCGGCCGTCTGGACTGAGGTTGCCTTAGTTAGACGAGATCCTCTCGGCTGCCTTAGCAGATTCATACAGTCAGCAAATAGCTTCGCTGGAGCAGGAGCATCAGCATTGTGTTCAGTTAGAGTCGTTGACATCGCCTGTTACTTCATCATGAATACGAGTGGCCTTTATGTCACACACATCATTCTTGTCAGATAACTAAGCAGGTGACATAGTCTTCGTTTAGTGCCTTTAAAAAATATCTAGCATAAGATCTTTTCCACAGATGCCAGGAGCTAATAGGTAGATCATTTCCTGTGAAACCTTACACCTTGGCACTAAGTAAAATCACATAAAACAATTAGACTATGCTTCTGTCATGTTCCTTCATCTCCCTGCAAACTCCTACCATTCTATGACACCTCCTGCTGCACATGCCAGCCTAGTGGCTTGCCTGCTACCCTTGGATGTTCAGCATCCACGGGTACCTGTCTTCAGATCCCTGAGGGGAGGGGGAGACTCTACCCCAGGCTTCTCTAAATTATTTTTTATCTTCTCTCTAGTCTTTTCTCTGTGTGGCTGGTATTAGACATAGAAATTGAGAAAAAAAATAGAGACAGTTCATGGTTAACAGGATACTAGAGAAGTGTTGTAGAAGAAGCAAGATTCACACTAGTCTTTGAAGGATGGGTCAGATTTGGAGCCAGGAAATAGCATGTGTACCCTGAGGGAGGAGTGTGAACAGAGGAAGTGGAAGGGGACTAGGTGGAGCTGAGGAGGACCTTTCAGACAGAAGAATGGTCATGTCTGAGGCTTGGAGAAGGGGATGCATGGGACCCACAGTGAGGAGGTTGGCAACTTTTATTTTTGATTTGTGAATGATGGTATATGAAAATGATGGCTGAAAATCAAGACTGTCAGCGTAGGTTGGGATCCTTAATGGCAGAATTACATGTAAAGAAGCCATTCCTGGGCCAGGATATAGACCGTGGCTATGAGTGCTTGCTCGTCACGCAGAGGAGCCTGGGTTTGATCCCAGCACTGAAAGAAGAAACAAAGAAAGGAACAGAGGGAGGGAGGGAGGGAGGGAAGGAAAGAAAGAGGGAGGGAAAGAGGGAAGGAGGGAAGGAGGGATGGTGAGCTCCTTAGCTGGTAAAAATCAGCTTTTATTTGTAAAGATGTAACTGTAATTGATACATGGTATAAACACAGGTACTTACTCTGTCCCACACAAGGATAGAATCCCTAGGTTTGAACCAGACCACATATGTAACACCCGCAAAACCAATGCTGCTGCTGGCCCGATCTTTTTTTTAATAATGTTCTCTTTTGCTTTGATTGGCAGGAACACACTGGTGTCCTTGTACTTAAGCCTCACCAAAAAGTACAGAGCAAACAGTACGGATCTGGAATGATCTATCTGTCTTCTCACGGATTATGGCTTATGACAATAGCTAAATGTGGAATTCTCTGTATCCGAGATATGTTCAGTCTGGTAAATTAACAAAATAGAAAACCTGAGTGGACAAAGGGGGATGGGGGTGGCGACTTAGAGAAATGTCCTAGTGGTTAGGGCATCTGTTGCTCTTGCAGAAGACTCGGGATCAGTTTCCAACATCCACATGAGGCTGACAACCAGTCTCCAGGGATTTGGCACCCTCTTCTTGCTTCCCTGGGCCTCAGGCACACATGTGGTGCACATACATACACACAGACAAAATACTCAGATACACAAAATAAAAATAAAGACTTTTTCTAATTATATAAAAAACACACAGCTTAGGGCCCAGAGAGAGGGCTCTTCCTGACGACCCAGCTTTGGCTCCAGCACCTGGGCTATGTGGTTCACAACTGCCTGTAAATTCTGTCTCGGGGATCCAATGCTCTGGCCTCCACCAGCACCTAAACTCCTGTGCACACACCCATGCCTGCTCACAATTAAATAGGAATAACTGTTACTGTATGGTGCATGTTCATGGAAACCCTAAGGGAAAAGGAATTGGGACTTCCCTTAAGTAAATTGACTCAATTTCTTGTTTTCTTTCTCTTTTTGTAAACTCACTGAGAGTATTAACTGTTTGTTTGTTTGTTTGTTTTAACATTCTTGCCAGTGAGTTTGCCACTCTAAAGAAGGAAACCCCAGCCAGGGCAATGAGATCTGCACACACAGAACACTAAACAGGACCCTGCACATGGGCTCCCGCCTGGCTTATCTCCAAGCTGTTCCTTGGAAACTCACTGAGGAGCACTGAACTTCTAACTCTCTACTGTGGAATCCGGAAAACTGCTCCCTGGCCCCTAGAGGCTCGTGGGAAGGAAACAGCTTTGCAAATGATGTGCTTAGCAACAATGTTAGCCTGGCCTAGAGGGCCTTGGCTTGTTGCTGCTGTCCTCCTCCACCCTCCAAAGATGCTGAGGGAGCAGAGGGGTGCAGAGAGCACTCTTGTCTGAATCTGTGGGCACTAGCATCCCATTTCCATAGCTCACAGACCTCTGAGAAACTGAGACGGATTTCTCTTCTGTAGAAAGAGGGACCTGCTTTCCTAGGTTTGAGACTATGTTGCACAGCTCATCTTACCCAGTTCTCCACTGTTCTCCTCCACTCACTGGAAATATCCCCACCCATGAGACAACACTCCCACACGTCCACAGATACTGTTATCTCTGGCTGGGCACATAGTAGCAGTTCCTTTTCTTCTTGTTTAGAAGAAAGCAAATTTGGACAAACTAAATGTGGTTGAGGATGTAAACGTCAGAGCACAAGCTGCCTTTAGCAGCAGCCAAAGCCAGGCTAGCTGGCCACAAGTTTCTGGAGAAGTCTTTGTGGGCACATGATGGGATCTGGATTCTCCTGGAATGGCTTCCTCTAGCCTTGAAGTGGTTCTGGTTATTGAAGCCCATGCTGTGAGGCTTGCACTGCAAGCATGTTATGCCCTGAGCTGTCTCTCCAGGACTAGGGGTCGGTTTTTGTTTTTGTTTTTAAGCGAATGATTGCAATCTGTGCCACACTGTCGGAAGCTTGGTGCAGCTGACAGTGACCCAACACGGCAGGGCAAAGCAACTCACAAATGAAGTTATTCATGGAACAGTGGCAAAAAAAGAAAGAGGGGGGGGGAGGGAGGGGGAGGGAGGGAAGGGAGGGAGGGAAGGAGGAGGGAGGGAGGGAGGAAGGAAGGAAGAGAAAAGAAAATCCCAAGTTTCCTGTACAAAAGTCTAGGTAAATAAATGAACTATGGTACAAAATCAGTACTTAAGTAAAACCTAGACGATCACCGGGCTGCTGTGACACAGAACAGGGAGAGCCTGATAGGACAATGTGAAAAAAGTCCCAAGAGGGGTGGGGGTGGGGGTATAGGGAACTTTCAGGATAGCATTTGAAATGTAAATAAAGAAAATAATAATAAAAAAAAGTCTAAAAAAAAAGGAAAAAGAAATTAAAAAAAAAAAGTCCCAAGAAATCTGATTGTTAAGTAGAAAAGCAAGGTGTATAAAGTAAGTCTATTTGCATATGATATCCTACAGCTTCTATGGAAAAGTTCTACTTACATACATTTTTTTTCTGAAAGGCTCTTGATGGTATAGTCACAGCATTCAGGGGAAACGCTAGTCACAGAGTGGAAGAGATTTCTTGCCAGGCTGTCTGATAGCTTTTGTTTGTTTGTTTGTTTTAAACTACTTGAAAGTCTTGTCTACTTAAAAACCCATGTGGAGAGACGCCAGGAGAGTTCCCGAATAACAGCCTCCGAATAACAGCCTCCGGCTCTCACGAAAGAGCTTAAATTGTTGTCCTGTGTTGTGCACATCAGTGATGTGTTTATTTGCAGTACTTAGTTGCTTTCATTAGCACACCCCAGGGCCTGTTATCTTCCTTCCCCAGTTTCTTCTCACCTTTTCCTAACACATTACACTCAGCCACTTTACATAAAGCACATCCCGCCTGGGTGTTACTTAAAGTAGTGGGAAAGTAAGTCAATACTGGTTTGAACTAGAAGGGTTTTTTTAATGTTTTTTTTTTTTTTAAGATTTATTTATTTATTTATTTACTTATTTTTTGTTTTTTTGAGACAGGGTTTCTCTGTATAGCCCTGGCTGTCCTGGAACTCACTCTGTAGACCAGGCTGGCCTCGAACTCAGAAATCCACCTGCCTCTGCCTCCCAAGTGCTGGGATTAAAGGCGTGTGCCACCATCGCCAGCTTATTTATTATTATAAGTACAATGTAGCTGTTTTCAGACACTCCAAAAGAGGGCTTCAGATCTCATTACCGGTGGTTGTGAGCCACCATGTGGTTGCTGGGATTTGAACTCAGGACCTTCGGAAGAGCAGTCAGTGCTCTTACCTGCTGAGCCATCTTGCCAGCCCTGAACTAGAAGTTTTAAGTGCTGAGAATTATCAAGAGCTACTTTGGCAACAACTAAAATGTCTTTAGAAGTACAGAAAAAAAAATTACCCGCAAGCAAACAAAGGTACACGTGACCATGTTAGAAAAAAAAAAAACAACACCAAAACACCATACCGTGTAATGGAGAATTACATTTATAATTTCTCCGTTTTATCCCTAAAACTATTGAGGAAACCTTTGTTCGATGTCGGAGTCATTCTCACCAGGGGCGAGGGATCCAGAACATGAAAATGTCATTGGACGGACAGCACATCCTGGTGAATGGAAAAGATGATAACACCCTTGTCTGCCTCAAATGGAAGTAAGCCCGGTGCGCAGCAATGGGATGTGATACAGGGTTTCCAATTCAGAAGGGCAGTCTCGCCAGCAATTGGCTGTCATACACAGAAATCTGAGGGGGGGGGGCGCACACCATGCTTGCTGTAGGAGCCGTCCGGGAGGCAACAGGGTGGATAAGGATTCTGAGGAAGGAACATGGCAAGAGCCATCGTTTCTAAAGGAAAGATCTAGAAGGATCAAGTGAGAAGCAGGGATGGGTTAGACCAACAGGTTCTGGGACTTGGCCCTGAGCCTGTTGATGCCCAAGAATAATGCCCTAGGTGTGAGAGTGTCCTGTGTATGGGCCCTACCTCCCACCCCCTGGGTTGCTGGGGCGTGGCCTCTGGATTAGTTGGTTGCATGCGAGAGCGTCCTTCAAATGGAGTTATCACTGGGAGTTGGCGCATCCCTTGTCAATAATGTGACATCAAAAGACAGCTTGGACTTTAAATCCAGTCTTAACGAATACTCAGCTCCCTCTGGCAACCAGAATTTTAAAGCACAGCCTTCCTCGAACGCAGTGAAATATTCCATAGCATAGAGATTTCTGTAACTTAACACCTCGGGGAGCTGCTTTATTTCAGACTCACTTCAAGATGGCATGCCCGTGCCCATTTCATATATGAAAGCCATGCGTGAAATAGAGACTCATCTTATGACCTAAGTCCTAGCATGCCCTTACAGTGAGTGGACAGACAGTGTCTCAGGCAATGGCAAGCAAGCGCAGGAACCCTGTTTCCAAAGGAAAGCCGCTTCCAGCCATCAGCAATGACCTGAACTCCCACACTAAACCAAGTTGTGTTTGGAACCTTGGTTCAGGAGGACTTAGGAGCCTTGCGACTGTAGGCATTCGATGATACTTCTACCTCAACCCATGTGGGTCACGACCCCTCTGGGGGTCGCATATCAGATATCCTACATAACAGATACTTACATTACGGTTCATAACAGTAGCAAAATTACAGTTGTGAAGTAGCCACGAAAATAATTTTATGATTGGGGTCGCCTCAACACGAGGAACTGTAGGGTCGCAGCATTTGGCAGGCTGAGACGCACAGCTCTAAGCTGTCTGCAACAGCGCCCCTCAAGGTGAGAGTCTGTAACTTCAGGTAGACTTGGTAGAAAACGCATATATGGTTGCCATTTCCTCTGCATGACTCAGCATGTCTGCAATGCCCTAGTTTGCTTTTCTGTCGCCCTGGTAAGCGCCATGGCCAGAAGAGAAACCTTATTTCAACTCTCAGGTTTGTAGTCTACCATTGAGGGAAACCAAGGCAGAAACTCAAGGTAGGAGCTTGAAGTAGAAACCTCAGAAGAACATTGCTGGCTGCCTTGCCTCCCCTGCTCATGTACAGAGCACAGATCCACCTACCAAGGGATGGATGACATTGTTCTCTCAGTGTATGTATGCTGGGCCTTCTTACATCAGCAATCAGGATGCCCCAGAGACTTGCTCATGGGTCAATTCAATGGAGGCAGTTCAACTGAGCTCATGTATGTGACAAAGCCTGGTGCATTCTGGGGGCAGTGGGTCTTTGGTGTGGTGGCCAAAGGCCATGTTGGGTGAAGGATGCAGGGCAGCATAAGGAGAGATCACCCAAGAAGGGTCAGGAACCTGAGTCTTTAACGGTCCGTGAAAGGGGCCTCTTCTGAGAAATAGAGGTCCAGCCAGCAACTCAAGGGCACGATGGAGAACTTCCCCATGATTCTTTGAGTAGTTATCTGGAAATAACACTGATGAATGTGATCATTTTAAAGTGATTTTATAGTTACGTATTCTCTCTCTCTCTCTCTCTCTCTCTCTCTCTCTCTCTCTCTCNTCTCTCTCTCTCTCTCTCTCTCTCTCTCTCTCTCTCTCTCTCCCTCTCCCTCTCCCCCTTTAGGCGGCTTGGAGCAAACATAGCAAGTGAGATCTTTGAACACAGCCGTCCACTAGTGCTCCATCTGTCCCAGACAATGGAAACGGAGAGCATATACTTAGCTTTATCGGGAGAGTCCAAGAACAAGCAACCAGAAGAGACAGCTGAACCCCAAGTAGCTAACCTGCTTTCTCCCTCTCTATAAATTACATGCATGTTTTCTGTTCATAGCTTTTATGTGCATATGTAACACTATTTTTTCTTACCCACATGTCCAGGGATTTTTCAACTCGAATATAAGCTCCATCTGATAGAAAACTAAGCTTTTCTCAAAAAACGATCACAAACATCATATCTCAAATTTCACTTAAGTGATGGTATGAGATGCAGACTTGCTTGAACACTTTTTTTTTTTTAAATAAATATTTGTAGAAATTTGGTCTGGTACTTCCTCCCAGCCCCATGTGCCCAGAAGTAAGACTCAGACTCACAATATATTTACAAATACCATGGCCACATAGCTAGGCTCATCTTGAACCGATCATAACTTAAATGAACCCATTGATTCTCATCTGTTTTCTGCTGCATGGCTGGCTACCCGTACTCAGGTACCATGCGTTCATCCTGTCACAGCTTTCTGGGAGAATCTTCCACACCTGGCTCTATCCCAGAAATTTTTTCTTCCTCCCAGATGTCTCACCTCCTATTTCCTGCCTAAGTCACAGACGATCACATTCCTTACTGACACGGGCCACATCCACTTGGACACAAGATATTCTGTCTACAAATATTGGTGGCTGGTGGCAGCAGTCTCCCTACCTTGGTATTAATATTCATGATTTAGGACACGTGTCAGCTTAGAAAACAAGACTTACTTGGTTGTTCAGTGAGTAACTTTTTAAAAATTAAATAAAATCATGTTGTTGTAATAAACTCACATATAAAAATGTCACACAGCCAGATTAGGAGACCACTGAAATACTTGTCTCGTCTCTGACTCTGCCTCTTTGGACTCTCACATGGTTAAAATGGTCATTCTGAAGCAACGGAGCTTTGCTGGGGAGGGGTGAGGTTACACTTTAAGTGACAATTATGACTTGGTTTTTGTTTGGTTTGGTTTGGTTTTGGTTTTGGTTTTGGTTTTTGAGACAAGTCTCACTATATAGCCTTGGCGACCCTGGAACTTGTTTTTGTAACAGGCTGGCCTCAAACTCAGAGATTGCCTGCCTCGGCCTATCGCATTTTTTTATATATGGTTCCACCATGAAATAAACATTCCAACAGAGTTGAATAATTACTGGGTGCCTACAAAGTGGGAACTGTGTCCCCCTTTCCCCTTTCTGAGTGACTTTCTTATCACTTGCAAAGTAGCACTTAGGTTTTAGCAACGCTGAAGTGATCTTATTTCATTTAATGTCCTATTATTGGTCTTTAAAACACCTTGATTTCTGTGCTGGCAGAGATGTAAGGATTAAAGAACTCATTTAGGTAGGCCCACACCTGGCATTATTTTTTTAACTCGGACAAGTGCAAAAGGAATTCAATGAAAGGACGTGAAGCAAAGAGAGAGAAGGAGTTGACAGTTTTTAAGAACTCCCTGTCTCAAGGGACAGGGGAGGGGATGGGGGTTTTCAGAGGAGAAACCAGGAAAACATTTGAAATGTA
>NC_034590.1:159125395-159128499 GCF_900095145.1 Mus pahari | reverse complement strand
CCTCTGCCTCTGCCTCTGCCTCCTGAGCACTGGAATTAAAGGGGTGTGGCACCACGCCTGGTCTACGAAGACTGTATATAAAGTGTGGGGTGGGTTTGAACTGACACTCTGTGGTGTGCCAACTGCATTCTGTTTCTATGGAAATCTAAGGGAAGGTTAGCATGCTACATGAAACACTCCTTGGCAGTGTATTGCAGTGTGCAAGCCAGAGCCAGCTTTTTTGATTAAGTTCTCCAAGCCTTAAGAACCTATACCCAACCTAAAACCCAACAAAAGTATCAGGAAAGCCAAAGCCAAGAAGGACCCGAGAGACTGTGTTTTTGCATTTTGAAGGATATTTGTCTTAAAAGGTTGGGTTGGGAACAGAAGGGCTACTATGACTAAGGACATTATGAAGCCGAGGCAACAGGCTGACAGAGATGTCTGGACCCAGTCTCACTCAAGCTAGGTTAGTTTTGGTTTGTCAGTTATTCACTATTCCATTTTTCTCTACTTTTTTCTAGCTTGTATGATTGGTATTGGTTGCATGTTGATTCAGTGGTCCCTTACAAACACCCTTAGATTTAAACAGACTGTCACAGGGACTCGATTTCATGATTGGTTTGATTTTTTTTCTTGCATGCATATTCGTGGTTTTTGCATGCGTGTTAGCCCATGTGTATATACATGCTTGCATGTGAAGGCTCAAAGTTCACGGCAGGAACAACCTCCATCACTCTTCCGTCTTAATCACCAAAGCAGGCTCTCTCCATCAAACTCAGAGCTTATTGATCGGGTCAGCGTTGCCAGCCAGCTTGCGCTGGGGATCTGCCCTCCGAAGCCAGGTGGGCTGCCAGACCTAGCTGGCATTTGTGTGTGTTTCTGGGGACCCGAACTCTGCTGCTCACAATTGGGCGGCAAGCCTTTATTGGCTGAGCCATACCCCCTCCCCAGCACCCTGGATATTTAAAGAAGTGCTACGTGTGCAGCGTAGCTCCAAGTTCTCCTTGACTCTCCGCACCACCTTCCCTTGCCTTATTAAGTGAGGTGCTTGCTCTCTTTCAGGCCATCAAACAGGAGACAAGGATTTTTTCCCCTAGAAGAAAGGAGATCAAAAGAGGAATTAAGGAGCTCGCTCAGGTTGTAAGTACATGCTCACAGGCACTGAAGTGCACTAGCCTGCCGTCAGAAATTACATTTGCACCTCCTTTTGTTTCCTACAATGTGAGGACCTAACCTCCTGGGTATGGTAACAGGCTCAAACTTCACCCTCTAATGTCAAACACACAACGTGTCTCCCCTTTACTTTCCCGGAGTACCCTATCTTATATTGTATTTTAATATTTTATTACTTCAAAGTTGTCCACTGACATGTTTGTTTGTTTGTTTGTTTGTTTGGGGTTTGAAGGCTGCCTCTGTCCTGCTTCACTTCTCCATGGCTCTCAAACTCCTGGCATAACGGTTTTAACTTTTCTACCTTTTCTCCTAGACTCTACCATTACACAGACACGTCCATCCTCAGTATGCAACCACAGAAAGCTCCAAAACTCAGTCGCGTGCTAGGTTGTGACTGCAGAGCCATTTTTGAAGCTCTGTTTTCCTAGGATTGAATAACTCCCCACCCCCACTCCACCCCCTTTTGTTCTTGTGCATTGTTACCTACTTAGCCGCTCAGAGTGTGGTGCAGTCAGGAATGAGAGGACAGTCTGAGCTTTGTCACCTCCTTCCCGGAGCTCTCTGTCCTCTATCTTCAGCATCCTTCTCGCCAGCTCAGGCCCACACAGCTGCTCACTGAAGAAGGCCTCATCGCGTTCATTCTCCTAGCAGGTGGTTCTTACTGTTAGGCTGTGTTGCATAAAATTGATGGTTTATACACTTCAACCTATAAAAATGTTCTGCAAAAGTATATGATTCGAGCACACAAGAGGTCTCAGTGGGTAAAGGCACATGGCGCCAAGCCTAATGACCTGAGTTTGATGCCCAGGAATCACATGATGGGAGAAGAGAATTGACCCCACAGTTGTCTCCTGTGACCTCCATACATGAGGTATGGCACCCCTGCCATACACCCTCATATGAATAAGTAAATAAAACGCAATGAGTCTGTATATAGGACTCAATCAACAGCAACTAGTCTGACTTATTTTTTCTTTTAAAAATATACCTTATATACAATATTCTAAAATTATAACTTGGTCCATAATTTTCCTTCATAGCTTTTGTATTTGTCTCCGATTTTAAAGGGCCTGCCAAAAGCTGGGCATAAAGTGCATGCCTAAAGTTCTGCCTATTCTAGGGGCAGAGAGGGTGGAGGAGGAGGAGTTAAGAGAGACTAGCCTAGGCAACGTCATGAGATGCTGTCTAAAAAAAAAAAAGCAAGTCTTCTAACATCTCACATGTCCTTGTCTAATATTCTTTAATTGCTGTGTAATTCACTTTTATGAACGGTATAAAGAGCAGATCTTAGCTTTTCAAATACATAGCCCATTTCCCACCACAATCTTCTAACGTGGGCACACAGCCCTTTCTGCATGACTTTGGAGCGATTCTTCAAGTGCAGGCCTGTTTCTGGAGTCCCTGTCCTGAGGATGGCCACTCACTGGTCTTCCCCTGAGTCGGTACAAAGCTATTTCACCATTACAGTTTCGTGAATGTTTTGATGTCTTGAAAGTAAATCTACCTTTACACTTCTCTTCCAAAACAAATATTTTGTGGACTTTTACTCTGCTATTTGAATTTTAAGATCCATCTGTGAGCCTTGCTTACTTTTCTGTTACTATGGTAAAATACTCTGAGGAAATCTGCTTAAGGTAGGAGGGGATTTATTTGGGCTCACAGTTCAAGGCACATGGTAGAGAAGTCAAGGTGAAAGGTGCTTAAAGCCCCTGGTTACATCACATCTGCAGCCAGGAAAATAAGAGCAATGAGTGCTTTCTTGGTTTCTCTATAATTTATGTCCACATTGAAAAGGGATAATGACCGGAGTTTGATCCCTAGGGCCCACATGATGGAAGGTGAGAACTGATTCTAATTAGTCCACTGATCTGGGTACTAACTTCTTTTCTTTTCTTTTCTTTTCTTTTCTTTTCTTTTCTTTTCTTTTCTTTTCTTTTCTTTTCTTTTCT
>NC_034590.1:159118744-159125370 GCF_900095145.1 Mus pahari | reverse complement strand
TTTCTTTCTTTCTTTCTTTCTTTCTTTCTTTCTTTCTTTTTCCCCCTCAGAAACCCATGTGTTACCTCAACAAGCTTTATCTGCTTATTCAGGACCCAAGCCTAGAGGATGGTGACACCCAATTTTGATGAGAATCTTTCCACTTCAAATAACCCCTAACCAACACAATCCCCCATAGCCATTTCCAGAAGCAAGAAATGTTGTAGTAAATATTTACTCAATCAGGGGTTTCTAGCCCACCTTTGATCATTCAGTTCCCAGATAAAAGACAAAAAACCTTTATGTTTATGATGAGCCTTTAAAGCACTGCAAACTGGGCAGGAATCTACCTTCAATAACCCTGAGTTATATAACTTGCTATATTCTTTATGGGCTGCTCTTATTCAGAGTGGCCATCCTTGTGGTTAATTCTCACAATCATTTACCCCATGGTGTCTTTTCTTCTCTCCACCCTCTCTCTCTTCTCCTCAGGGTCTCTCTTCAGACTTGATGTCTTACTCAGGAACCAAACCCCCACCTCGATGCTGCCCAGCAATAGGCTGTCGGCATCTTCATTCAACCAATAGTTTTAAATAAAGGAGCAAGATTACATAGCATCACTTAGTGTACATGAGGACTCTCTCATTCATAGGGGGGGGGGGGCGAGCAACCAGACATTGGAGGCCGATATTTAGCTTTACAATACAACAGACCAAACCTCAACACAAAAAAATTCCTGACCCATTTGCCCAGAGACTTTCTAGGCGAATCCGTTCCGACACAGCGATAAATTGTTGTTCTTGGTTTTGTCTTTAGATTAAATGAATTTCTAAGTAGCAATCCTTAAACTTCAATGACCGCAAACAAGCCCATGATCCAGTTCTTTATCCCAGAGTATGTTGAGAGAAGCACAACACCTGTTTTATCGTTCAAGTCTTTGCCTGTCACTCTCCTTTCTTATTTCAAATTTCAGATTGCAAGGATGATGGAAGAGAATGAAAAGGTGGACATCATTGCAAAACTAGATCAACAGGAATTTTGCCTGGACGCCGACGAGCTGGAAAGGCTTCATGATGAGTGTGAGGAGGAAGTAGCGAAGGTAAGCAGCGGCCTCACTGAAGCTCCTGAGGAGGCTGTGATAGACAAGACAAGACAAGACAAGAAACAGCCAGCAGACCCTCCATGCTGGGGAAGACTCTCCTCATGGTGCTTTCTCAAAGCGCTCATCTTTGGAAGAAACACCAGGCTAGAGAATTTCTAATAGCTGGCAGCATCAACCCAGCTAGCTATTAGCAGATTTGGGGGTAGAGTATGAGTCCCTAGGAGAAGTGACTCCTCCCAGTCCCAATGCTAAGGAGCCCAGGGCTGTAGTCACCCCAAGCCATGGAGGTCCCACAGTAGTTTCTCTATCTGAACACTGTCCTGGGCGCTGAGTCTAAGGGAGTTGATAGAAGAGTCTCAGCGAGGAGAGGGAACGCAAGCAGGGGTCTGACAACTGGTGTGACAAGGACACGCCTTAGCCCTCCATTCAATGGATCAGAAGGAGAAAAAAAGAAAGAAAGAAAAAGAAAGAAAAAGTAAATTGATCAGAAAACAAAATAAATTAAAAGAAATGTGAAAAAGTTATTCTGAGAGATGATTCCTAGCTAGTTTGGAAATAATCCCGCCAACAAAGTGAAATGCAAGGAAGTTTCTGGAAAGGACCCTAAAGACTGGACTGTTGTGGGTCACTTTCATACCATGCTTCCAGGCAGACTTAAATAGGGACACTTAATTGCTTTTCTATTAAGGGATATCAGCAGATAAAGCCAAAGAAGTAACACATACGCTTATAAAATTTTGGGATGTAAATAATCTGCTTCCCCAGGTGAGTGTGTATTCTTCTTTATTGTAAACAAAAAAAAAAATAGAGGAATTAAGTAAAAATTTCTAGACAAAGCCTACAAATTAGCCCTTCAACATGTGTTGACAAGAATGAAGCTAGCATTACATGAACTGCTACATCACCTAAAAGTACAATTTTAGCCTTCTTTGATTAAAAAAAGGAAGACTTGGGGCTGGAAACGATTAAAAACAAAACAAAATTGGATGTAGCAGTCTGTGTCAGCACTGGGGAGACTGAGGCAGAACAACCCTGCAACCAGCAAGCTAGCCTGCTTGGGGAGCCCAGGACAGTGAGAGAGTGGCTCAGAAGGCAAGTCATCCTGAGGAGTGACACTTGAAGCTTTCCTCTAGTATGTGTGTGCGCGCGCACACACATGCACACACGCACACACGCACACACGCACACACGCACACATGCACACACACACAGAGAGAGAGAGAGAGAGAGAGAGAGAGAGAGAGAGAGAGAGAGGAGAGGGGGAGAGACAGACAGACAGAGACAGACAGACAGACAGACAGAGACAGAGACAAAGAGGATGAGAACTCAGGAAGACATGACTCTTGACTTGCCTCAGGACTATCTAGACCAACCATCCTGTATCCCTTACCCCTGGGAGGTGGAGTCTGTCCACACAGCCCCTTTTGGTCATGAATGTGATCTGGTCACCTTTACTGGCCTTTGTGTTGACACAGCAGTCTTCAAGGCAGAGAATCTTAAGTCTTGACACAAGCCTTAGGAAGCATTGGCAAAATAGGGCCGTGTGACCCACAAGTCCATCACAGCGTAGGGTAGCTCAAAGTGCAGGGGAACCCTGCAAAAGCCCTCCCACCACGTGCGCAGCCCTGGCTAATCAGAGACCGACCACGGCCTTGTCTTCACTTTTATCTTTTTCCTTTTTCCAAGATAAGGAAAGATGTGGAGATGCACAACTTGGCCCAGAGCTACTTAACTGAACTCATCAAGGAGGAATGCTGGAACTCCATGGCTGTGAAGGGCCGGGCTCTAAAGGTAAGAGACACACAGCCCCGGGCCAATGAGGGTGTTCAGAGAAAGCTTGGTCACATGACTTTTTTAAAAGTAAAGAAAATCCACTCAGAGCAAAACCTTGCCTCTCCCACTGAAATCCACCAGGTGTGTCCCCTTCCACCAAATGTGTCCCTTTCCACCAGGTGTATCCCTTTCCACCAGGTGTGTCCCCTTCCACCAGGTGTGTCCCCTTCTGCCAAGTGTGTCCCCTTCCTTTAGTTCATTCTTCCCCCTGCTCAGCCTCATGCTTTGAAGCCAGTGCATTTCCAGGTTGTTCTTAGCACACTTTCCTCTGTCCTCTGTGATACCCCTGAATCCTCCTCTCTGTCCCTTCCACCTCAAAAAGGCTCTTAACGCGTGTTCCTCAGAGATAAAAGGTACACAAAACATTATTCACCTTTATACCTCCTCTTACCTTCATATGTTCTAAATCGCCTTTCTTTTACCTCTTTATATAGGGTACACACGGGGCAACCAGCTGTCAGAGTTTATGCTTATATCCTTCAATAGCTGCTAATAGCACCTATTCTCTAGTTTAGCTGTGCCTCTCCCCACCTATCCCCACTTGGGTGACAAAGTTCACGTCCACTGTAATTAACTTGCTTGGGTATCGAGCTTAGCGCATGTGGGGGCGGGCGATTCTTTTGCTCTCAGGGCTGTCCTATGTACTGATGGGTGCTTCTCAAAGTCCTTGGCCTCTGTCTATTAACATCTCCATACTACTGTAGTAGCACTAGAGAAGGTCAGAATCGGGGAGAAGAGAATGTGGGACCGGTTTTTGAGAATCATGGCTCCGAAAAGAACCCTTCACAACAGCCCCGCTGTTTTAGGCAATGCCCGTAAGAACAGCATACATCACTTTATTTTAAAGGTGTCAATTTCCCACGCATTGCATAATAACCTTTGGGTTAATTTTGGTGAGAGGAAACATACCCCCTGCATCCTCCCTGCTCCCCCCCCAAATTGCCACAAGTATGGTAGAAAATTAACCTACTTCATCTTGATTTCCACCCGAGTGTTTTCATATACCCTATGTGGTTGACAACTTTCCCATGAAAGAGCGCACGGAAGAGGAGCTGCAGGAGTTGAGAAAAGTTATGCAGCAAAAGAAGACTGAGATAGAGTGTCTTAAGGTACCACTTTAAACGTGGCTGTGTGTGTGTGTGTGTGTGTGTGTGTGTGTCATGTCTGATGTAACTTATTAAGGGTTCCTATGCTAGCTAGTTTTATGTCAACTTGACTCAAGCTAGAGCCATCAAAAAGAAAGGAACCTTAACTGAGAAAATGCTTTCATATGATCCAGCCATAAGGCATTCTTATTTTAAATTAGTGATTGATAAGGGAAGGCCCAGCTCATTGTGAGTGGAGCTATCTATGTGCTGGTGTCCTAGAATTATATAAGAAAGCAGGCTGAACAAGCCATGAAGGGCAAGCCAGTAAGCTGCATCCTTCCATGACCTCTGCATCAGCTTCTGCCTCTAGGTTCCTGTCCTGTTTGAGTTCCTTTCTGACATCCTTCAATGATGAACAATGTGGAAGTTTAAGCCAAACACACCCTTTCCTTCCTAAGTTGCTTTGGTCATGATGTTTTACCATAGCAGTAGAAATTCTAACTAAAGCAGTACCCAACATGTGGATTTGTGCTGAGATAAAATTTAATATTAAGTTTGCATTTATATTTGTTGTACATTTATATTTCTGGCTAATTTCTATACTATTATCCTCATGTGATGGTTTGCATATGCTTAGCCCAGGGAGTGGCACTATTAGGAGGTATGGCCCTGTGGGAGTAGGTATGTCACTGTGAGTGTGGGCTTTAAGACCCTCATTCTAGCTTCTTGGAAGCAGTCTTCTCCTAGCAGCCTTCAGATGAAAATGTAGAACTCTCAGCTCTTCCTGCACCATGCCTGCCTAGACGTTGACATGCTCCCCTGCCCCTTGATGATAATGGACTGAACCTCTAAACCTTTAAGCCAGCTCCAATTAAATGTTGTCCTTATAAGAGTTGCCTTGGTCATGGTATCTGTTCATAGGAGTAAAAACCTATAAGACAGAAGTTGGTACCAGGAGTGGGATATTGCTGTAGTAGACCTGAACCATGCTTTTATTTGGAGGAATGTGGATTTTTTGGGACTTTGGAAAGCAGTGGAATGCTTTAAGTGGGGCTTAATGGGCTCTCCTGGTAGGAATATGGAAGACTTTGTTGCTGAGTATGATTTGAACTGTACAGACCTGGCCCAAGAGGTTTCAGTGGAGAAGAATTTCAGTATGTGGCCTAGAGATAGTCTTTGTGGTATTTTGGTGTAGAATGTGGCTGTTTTTTTGCCTTTGTCTGAAGAGTTGGCCTGAGTCTAAGATAAAGAGATTTATATTAATTACATTGACAAAAGAAGTCTCACAAAAGCCCATGGTTAAGTCTCATGAAGAGCATTTTGAGCAAGCATAGCAAGCTTAGAAAGGAAAAATATAAAATATACAAGCTGGGCATGGTGGCACGCGCCTTTAATCCCAGCACTCGGATTTCTGAGTTCGAGGCCAGCCTGGTATACAGAGTGAGTTCCAGGACAGCCAGGACTACACAGAGAAACCCTGCCTTGAAAAACAACAACAACAACAACAAAATAATAATAATAATAATAAATATACAAATCGATTATTAAAGGGGCACCAGGAAGTGAAATGGAGCTGAATCCTATATTCTAGGAAATAACAGATCCCACCCAGCTAAGTTTATATCTAGGCATGGTAGTACACATCTTTAATCCCAGGAGACAAAGCCAAGCCGATCTCTGAGTTCAAGGTCAACCTTGGACAGAGCAAGTTCTAGGTGAAGAAAAGCTTAAATCTAAGCATGGTGGTACACACCTTTAATCCCAGCATTCAGGAGACAGAGCCATGCAGATCCCTGAGTTCAAGGTCAATTTACAGAGCAAGTTTCAGAAGAGCCAAGGTTAGGAAGTGAAAGAGTTGAAAAACAAAACTAGTGTTAATGTAATGGAGCAAGGGGGGCCATGTTCTAGCCCCATCAGGCAGCAGAACTCAGTAGCTTCTGCTATGTGGCTCTGACTTTAGAATCAAGAGTAGAAGAGACTACTGGGACAATTGATGCTGACTAGCTGGATCTAAGAACTTAGCTGTCATTAAGAAGAGACCAGCACCACAAAGGTGAAATCTTCTGGGAAGTGTTTTCTGAAAATACAAAGAAACTGTGTTCCAGAGGTAGCCAAGGCTGTACCTCATGCTGCAGCTGAACTTGGTAATGTAGTCAGAGTCACCCAGGTGGTACTGGTTTTGAAGGCATGAAGGGGTCGTGGAGAACAGCTGAGGCTTAGCACTGGGAGAAGCCAGGGAAGGCCATTGGTGAAGGTGCAACCTCAGTTGCCATGGATGACTCGGGACTGAAGGAGTCATGAAAAGAAATTGAGACTTGGCAACATGAAGAGAGCCTGTGAGAGGCTATTGGTGAAGCCTAGTTGCAGCAGAAGATCCTAGTGTATTGGAGATGTCTGTACCATAGGATGGTCACCAAGATCAGCAACAGCAGTGAAGTAGAGTCAACCAGAGCCCAGAGTGCTACAGAGGGCAGAGGAGAAGAGGAGGCAAGCCTTTTGGAGGAGTCCAGAAGATCGTATATGGTCCCCGATATTGAAACAAGAAGCTGTAACACTTCACAGGACCAAGGACCTCTCCTCCAGTGTAAGGGAATGCCAGGGCCAGGAAGCAGGTGTGGGTGGGT
>NC_034590.1:159113020-159118474 GCF_900095145.1 Mus pahari | reverse complement strand
AGGAGGAGGAGGAGGAGGAGGAGGAGGAGGAGGAGGAGGAGGAAGTTATAACACTGAAGTAGCCTTGGAAAGCTGCTAACAGGGAGTGGAATCAGCCCAGGAGAAAGAACTTTGTTGCAATCAACATCAATGAAAAAGGACTGGAGATCTGAAGACCACTTTGACATCAGACATGGAAATGTAGTTTGGAGTTTCCCCAGCTTATTACCTGTCCTGCTTTGGGGATTACAGTTAAGTGATTGAATGAATCTCAGAAGAGATTTTGGACTTTTAATATTGTTGAAACTGTTATAGACTGCAAGGACTTTGGAAGTTGGACTAAATGTACTTTTTTATTATGCTATGGCTAGGTATGGCCCCCATAGACTCATGTGTTTGAACAAGTCTATGGGGGCCAGGGAATGGAATGTGATGGTTTATATACGCTTAGCCCAGGGAGTGGCACTATTAGGATGGCCTTGTTGGCATAGGTGTGTGTGGACTTATTGGAATAGATGTGTCACTGAGAGCATGGGCTTTAAAACCCTCATCCTAGCTGCGTGGAAGCCAGTCTTCTCCTAGCAGCCTTCAGATGAAGATGTAGAACTCTCAGCTCCTCCTGCACCATGCCTGCCTAGATGCTGCCATTTTCCAACCTTGATTATAATGGAATGAATCTCTAAACTTGTAAGCTAGCCACAATTAGATGTTGTCCTTATAAGAGTTGTCTTGGTCATGGTGTCTGTTCACAGCAGTAACACCCTAAGATACCTCATAAATATATATTATATCCAAATAATAAAAAATGTAGTCTATATCCTATATGTTGATTAGTCTTCAAGTGTGAGAATATGCTTTTTAAAAAGGAGACAAGGTGCTGTTCATGTTCGACTCAGAGGTTGTCTTGAACTACATATCCCTTCTTTGTCTTCTCTCACATTGGGGACCATGCTTAGTGACCATTGACCAAAAACCAAACTGAATCTATATTGGTGGAATTTATGGCTTTCTTAAAGCAATCCAGACTATGGTTTTTAAACAACAGTCTCTGTCAAAGCAATAAAAAAGTGTCCCTTTATCATAACTTAATTTTGGCCAGAACTTTGCACCCCTCTTTTTCTAAAATGTAAACCGAAGGCATACTTAAATTACATTCTCTAATCCCATGTGAACAAGTTCCCTGATAAAATATGAGGAGAAGATTTTTTTTTCATGCTTAAGTACCATGAGAGATTCAGAATATTTACAAGCAGGTATCATTCTGGCACACAAACATAAATAGTGTGTACTAGCAAGGGTTTCTTCTATTCTTTTGATTTACAGTGAGTCAGTTTCTGAACTCTAATCTCTTCTGTACCCATTTCAGCATCCACCACACTGAGCTGAACCTCTGGCAAGATAATTTGACCTCTTAAAATGATGGTTGAAACAATTAAATCACCTGAAAATTGTCCCCTTGTGGAATTCTACTTGCATAACCTCTGTGTCATCTTTTTCCCTATATTTAAGCTCCGGAAAGAGATTGTAGAGGTCCAGGCTACAACCACTATGGCTAAGAAGCATCATGAGGAGGAGGAGGAGGAAGAAGATGAAGAAAGGATAGTAAAAACTACCAGTCTGCCCAATTACCTGCTTGGTAGTTTGAGCACTGATTTTGGGGCAGACACATCTTTGTTGACAAGCCAACTGAACCTTCATTCCAGAGAGGAGAAAATCAATCAAATTGTATTGCTAAAAGTGAGTGGATTTCCTTTTTTATTGAAAAAACAAAAAGTCTATGACATTACGCACAGGGTGCCTTCCAAAGGCTCACATTAAAAGTGAACAATAACTGCCAGGTATGGTGGCACACACCTTTTAATTCCAGCACTCAGGAGGCAGAGGCAGGCAGATCTCTGTGAGTTGGAGGCTAGCCTGGTCTACAGAGCAACTTCCACGACAGCCAGGGCTCTGCTACACAGAGAAACCCTGTCTCAACAAACAAACAAACACCCTAGCAATAACCAAGTTATATCTCTATATACCTTGAGAAATACATAGAAGACTAGCATAGGTTTCTTATAGACAAAGCTGGTGTGCAAAAGTTACTCCAACCCATTCGAACTGGGCTTGATCATACCAAGTTTTCTAGCAAAAGTTTTTCCTGCCTGTTACAATGGATATTCAGGATAGAACTTTAGTTAGCTCAAAGAAATGCTTTAACTAAAGATCTGTTCATTGGCTATCACTCAGGAATCTGTAAAGTCAGAAAGTGATTGCTCATCTTTCTGCTTAACTCAGAGAAATACAATAGCCTTAAAATAAAGTAGGAGGTCCCCCTGGCCATAAAATACCACTCCTTGATTTCTGTCAAACAAGTCAGTCTCAGAACACACTTGAAGAAGGCTCTTGAATATTTTTTAAGTCAAAAACTAAGATAGTAGGTAGTTTGAAATTCCAATAGCTATCCCTGTGCTCAAAGGTCTTTCTGCCTTGTCTTCAGTTACTGCTAGCCTTTCTGTGTTGCTCAGTGCTTGCTTACTGTAGGCTTAGATTTTTCACAACTTACTTTAATAAGGGTTCTTAAATGTTTTACCCTCCCTTCTAGCCCACTGGCCACCAGAGGTAGTGGAAATAAAAGGTTAATAGGGAAGAGGGGAATGTAGACCTGTTTAGAAATAATTCTTTGGGGCAATTCTAACTTTTGTTGTTAGGACATCATCAGTTTAGTTCACAGGAGTCAGCAGCAGTAACTTGATCCACTTGCAAACACCATTAGTGAATCAGCAATGGCAGTGCGATCCGGAAGGAACAGTGAGGCTCTGCCAATCAGCCTGAGTCTGCTGACGCAGCCAGAAGCTGCCAGAGTATCCTGAGCAGTTCTTTGGTGGATTTCTCTCTATGAAGTCACAACTACAATCAGCGAACAATGCAAGGTGAACCAATGCCACAGCATCCTCAGCCGAGGCCAGCAAAGAGTGGCAAGGTGAACCAACGCCACAGCATTGTCCACTGTCTGTTGGGTTATAGTAATACCCTTTCCAAACATCACATGCTCTCTCAAGCATCTGCTCCAGCAAAACATCACATGTCCTTTTTCCAGGCAGCTTCTAGAAAAACACCACCTGTCCGTTCTCAGCAAAACGTCCTCTTATAAGACAGCTTCCAGGAAAACATCACATGACACAACTGAGTCTCCAAAGAAACCAGAAATTTCTGCTTCCAATCCTTTCCTCCTCCTCCTCCTCCTCCAACTCTTGGCATTTCTATTTATTTACACACAGAACTGTTTTGTCAGTCACCTTTGATCAGCCTCTGACCCTCTTTTTTTGCTATGTTTCTGTAAGGAAACCACTTGATCCCAAAATGCCTTCTGCTGTTGGTGTTAAATCATCTCCAGACTTCTATAATGGTTTCTTCCTTAATGGGAGAAACTGATAGACTGAACCATGGTTGTAACATAAACAAGAGTTTGAGTCACAGTAGCCACTTTTGAGTTGAACCTTTAGCCCTTGAGTTGACTTAGAGTGAGCCACTTGATCCTTCTGCCACCACAGTTATTGACTGACCTAGACAGTTAACTCCAGTTTCCCCTTCTAATTGAGAGTGATCTAACTCTATAAAGAAGCAGATGGGCCCAGTGGTCCTTCTCTGTAAGGCTCTCTAAACACCATTGCTTCCTACCTCCACATCTCCTCCATCAAATTTCCAAGAAAAGAAGTGCTGAATCTTGTACATTGCTTTACAAATATTTTATGGTAGATTTTTAAGGACATGCAAAAAAAAAAAAAAAAAGTAGAATGGTCCAATGAGCTTTCGAGGACCCATCAGTACTTGCCAGCAGACCTGAATATTAAATTACAGCTCACATTATAGGAAGGAGAACGTTAAGGTGTAAATCTTGCTGCTGCCTTAATTCAAACCTGACTACAAACCACTGTAGATTTTTAAACCTAGAAATGACGCACTGTAAACACCAGTCTGGGAAGATGAGTTTGACCTTCTTAAATGATAATTTCTGGAATGATTTTAGAGGTGTATATGGGATTATGTTATCAAAAAGAAGATATAAGATGTGATGTGTTTTCAATAACCTATTGTTATTTCAGGATATCATTTACAATATAAAAAGGACTTTCAATAGTGAATTTGATGCTGCCTATAAGCAAAAAGAGATTGAAATTGCACGCGTAAAAGAAAAGAATGTTAGAATTGCAGAAATTATTTCAGACTTGGAATTAGAAGAAACAGTCTGGCAACCAGTGTTTGAAGACAGTGAGAAACCAGAAAGAGCCCTTGTTGTGGAAGATGATGAGGTACAGGCAAGCCATCTTATCCCTTCCCATCTTATCCCTCAGGAGATCTTGCCAGCCCCAGTTTGCCCATCCTCTTGTCTGTACTATTGGAAGCAGCCACATCAGGCAGCACTAAGTTTCAGGTAACAAACACAGGTAGCACAGCCTCAACCATAGGAAGGTTTCTTTTATGAATCCCATTGATCCAGGGAAGATTTAAACACCAAACCTAGAAGGACCAGGAGCCCAAGGTTGGGCCATTGTGGGGTGTCCAGAAGACTGTCTGCAGCACTAGTTTGTGTGTCTGTGCAGTTTAACCTCGTGTGGAAATTTCCATTTTGCATCTCTTCTTCTAAAGAGAAAAGCTCACCTGAGCGAGACTCTCTTAGTTCCAACTCTAAGTCCGCCCAAGAAGAAGCCACTTGGCCCAGATAGGTACTAAAAGTAGAAGCCCAACAGATGAATGAAGCTGAAGGATATCCAGTCATTCTCTAGGTCATTTGGCACACAATGGGACCCAGGGAAAGGAGATGGCACTATAGTCTTCAACGTGTCTCACGGAAGCAGTAGAAGATGAAAACCTGAGGTGCTTAGATGGAAACTATATGTTTTTTTAAAGTTAAAAACACAGAGAAAATACACAAAGGAAAAACTCTTGGTTGTGTGAAATCAACCGATTTGGGGAGGGGGCAAAAGATGATCATGTCTAGAGGCAACAGTTGTAGTCTATATTAGATTCTAGGTACCATTCTATGTGTCCCAGGAGGACCTGAAGGCATGTGTGATTACCCAAGCTTGATCCCCATCTCACAGCTAGAGAGGGAGAAGTGCAGAGAGGTTAAGCATCTTGTGCATAGTCTCCCAGCTTACGAGTTTGAACCTGTGCACTGTCCGTTGCCATGCTTCTGAGCACTCTGCTGTTAATCAAGACATTTTTTCCTTACCTATTGCTGTGAGTTCTGAGTCCTGGAGCAAAGTGACAATGGAGGCCTCGCTCTGTGGTCCCTGTCACAGCAGACATGTTTGCAATGTTAATGAAACCCCAGCTCTGTTTGGCTTTAGCTCAGAACGATTCCACACTCCAGACAGCAGTTGTTTTGTGAAATCTATGAAGCCCCCTGCTCTTCCTGACCCTTGAGCAGGCTCCTCACACCACCACTGGGAATGGCTCCTCACGCCACCACTGGGAATGGCTCCTCAC
>NC_034590.1:159110448-159112710 GCF_900095145.1 Mus pahari | reverse complement strand
ATGGCTCCTCACACCACCACTGGGGATGGCTCCTCACACCACCACTGGGAATGGCTCCTCATGCCACCACTGGGAATGGCTCCTCACACCACCACTGGGAATAAAGCCCACAGGCCTTTCTGGACTGTTAGTCTCACCTCCTTCTTGTCTAGTGATTTCCTGGTTGCAACCTCACATTCTGGTTCATCGTTCCTCGAACACCCCAGGGTCATAACTCTAAGTCCTTCATTTATTTTGTAAATATGAGTTAGGAGATACTTCTTCGGACCTCATACCATTCTGTCTTAATCTAAATAAAATTCCTCGTTGGAGGAGACAGTACTCGACAGTTAATAGATAAGTGAGGGTCCATTCTTCCAGCACCCTCGTTGTAGACCTTACCTTCATCCCACATTAAGTAACTAGTTGAAAATCTGGAATGTTCCCTTTAACCCCCTTAATACCATTTAATTTTCCCCCAGAATATGGAAGGAAAATTTGGCTTGATTTTTTTTTAAAAGAAACTCAGCAGGAAACTCTATCTTTCAGATTTCATTTAAAAAATACGTTAGTCCATGGCAAAGAGCCAGAACAGAAGTGGTCTCACCCTATGAAATGGAGCGATTGCGGCAAGCACGGGTACGTGGTTTTGTTCAAATAATACCAAAACCTTTCCCTCATAGAAACATACCGTGCATCTGCCTCAGTCCGGAGACCACTGAGACCTCAGTTGCTGATCCTCTGTTCTCTCCTCATTCCCCCATCACTTCCCAAATCCCAAATGAATTGTTCTAATGGCAGGCAGCTGCCTGACACATCAGCTCTCTGTCTCAAAGGCCTTCTCTGATCCTGGTTCCTTTCCAGATCTCTGACGCACGCCAGAGAGGCCTGATGGATATGATGGGAGGGGTTCTGGAAGTCAAGAAGGAAGACATCTTAAGGATGGTGAGGTGCTTTGCCGTCTTTGTGGGAGAGGGAATGGGGCAGAAAGAGCTCCTTAAATCCTTTTCGTTCTCTGGGGAACTCAGTTTTAGAAATTCTACAGCCCCGATATTCAGTAACCTAGAGAGATACAACAGTGGGCTAATGAGAAACTGGCCTTCTGTTATCACATACACTCACTCACTATCCCCAGGAGGAGGGGGGAAGGAGGAGGAGGAAGAGGAGCAGGAGGACGAGGAGGGAAAGGAGGAGGAAGAAGAGGGGGAGGAGGAGGAAGAAGAGCAAGAGAAGGAAGAAGAAAAGGAAGAGAAGGAGGAGGAGGAAAAGAACAAGAAGAAGAAGATAGCAACAACAGTGAAAGAGGAAATGAGCACAAACAGCAAGCATGGTGACCTTGCCTTACCTTCAGTGGTTCAGCTGTGACATTCCAAGTCTTCCTGGAGTTCCAGTTGAGAAGATACCAACATGCATCCGATCCTGTACATCAGAGTCCAGGCCACCCTAAAGCCGTCACCCTCTCAGCGCCATGGGAACCAAGTGGGAAGGCTTTCCCACGGCCCTCCACCAGAGCGTCAGGTTGTCCCTGCACAGTTTGGTGTTTCGCTGCCGTCTGAGCTGGGAGGTATTACTGGGCTGCGACACTGGTGTGGCTTCTATGTGCTAGTGTGTCCTTTCCTTGTACCTCCAGGCAATCCCTCAACCACCTTTCATGGCAAAAGCTGATGCCCTGTGGAGTGAAGATGAAAGGAAGCAATTCAAAGAGTACGAGAAAAAAGTCAAGGAGCTGAATGAAGAGAGAGACAAGTACAGAAAGGTAGGACAGAAAATTAATGTAACTTCTCTAGGTCACTTTCTTCCTAATGCCCTCTCATAGCTTAGGAATAGTGATTTGACTTAAACTCTCTTGAGAACTTAAGAGAGGTTGGGAGAAATAAAATTGAAGAGTGGGGACATTTTATTTGAAAAAGAAATACATAATAGTTAAAAAAAATTTTTTTATTAGACATTTTTCATTTACATTTCAAATGCTATCCCAAAAGTCCCCATACACTCCCCCACCCTGCTTCCTAACCTGCCCACTCCCGCTTCCTGGCCCTGGCATTCCCCTGTACTGGGACATATATAATCTTTGTAAGACCAAGGGCCTCTCCTCCCAATGATGGCTGACTAGGACATCTTCTGCTACATATGCAGCTAGAGACACGAGCTCTGGGGTTACTGGTTAGTTCATATTGTTGTTCCTCCTATGGGATTGCAGACCCCTTCACCTCCTTGGGTACTTTCTCTAGCTCCTCCATTGGGGGCCCTGTGTTCCATCCAATAGATGACTGTGAGCATCCA
>NC_034590.1:159104065-159105943 GCF_900095145.1 Mus pahari | reverse complement strand
GTATATTAAACTGTCCCTGCATCCCTGGGATGAAGCCTACTTGATTACAACCGAGGATCATTTTGATGTGTTCTTGGATTAGATTTGGGAGGATTTTATTGAGTGTTTTTTAAAAGTCCTTACTAATGTTAACCCTTTCCACGTTGTTACCATTCATTTGATAATTTGTTCTTTCTTCATATGTTTGAGGAACACCTATTACAGCACATGCAAGTTATTACCAGGGCTTGTGATGTCAGGATTTGAGGGGAGAAAAATACAGTGAGCATGACACACACTTCAGTTCTTACTTAAGGTTTTTGTAATACAGCTTTATTTTATGTTCTTCTAGCTCAAAGAATCAACATGCCCGAAGTAAAATATCTTACCCGTGTAGGTGAGGGATAGAAGTTGGCGGTGATTGGGCACAGTAGTGCATACCAGGAATCCCAAGCCCTGAAAGTGCGAGGCTTGTGCCAGATAGTGTCTGGGAAGCCTGAGCTGCAAACAGCTCCCAAAAGAGTTTATGGTATATAACAGGGTGAATATTTATTCTTTTGTGATGGAAATGAAGTCACACCCCCACTCAGGACAAGATGCTACAACTTGCAGGTTTATCAGGGTGTTATCTTTCCATCAGCTTCTTTGAATCCATTGCTTATATTTGTGTTCACTGGTGTTCTCCCTTGCATTTTAAACTAAAAACCAAAAGGTTTTTAGTTTTCTTTGGTTTTAAAAGCCAAAAGGCTAAAGAGCCCAAATAAGGAATCTTGGAAGAAGTTAAGGTTTGGAGAGGTAGGGTAGTGATGCCGGAATAGTGAAGGAGAGTGGTCCAGGAAGTTTTTGTCAGCTTGACAAAACTAGAGTCAAGTAGGGAAAGGATATGTTCCCATCAGATGGGCCAGTCACCATGTCTATAGGACATGTTCTTGGTTGTTGATTAGTGTGGAAGGGCTCAGCCCACTGAGGTTATGGCCACCCTCAGGCAGGTGGTCCTGGGTAGAATGAGGTAGCTGCATGTGACCCTGAAGGCCAGCAGCTCCCTCCTTGGCCCCTCCTTGGTCCTGTTTCAGATCCTTCCTGATTTCCCTCAGCGATGAGCCACGACCAGGACATGTAAATTAATGTTCTTCCCAAGTCGCTTTTGATCCTGGCATCTATGACAGCAATGGAAAGAAGCAGCAGCCAAGAAGCTGTGTTTACTCCTCACATTCCCGATGCGTCTGTCTGTCCATCATATCCCCCAGTGAAACCCCAGCCTTGACTCAATTCAGCATGGGCCCCGGTTTGGTTTTGTTTGCTGTGGTAAACCGCCGCGACCAACATCAACCCGTTCTGTTTCATCTTACAGCTTGTAGTGTGTCATGTAGGGAAGGAACCCAGAAGCAGAAGCTGATGCAGTGGCCATGAAAGGACACTGTGTACTGCCTTGCTCTCCTTGGCTTTCTCAGCTTGCTTTCTATACAACCCAGGACCACTTGCCCAGGGTGGCGCCACCTATAGCCCGAGGGTCCGTCCCACTTCAGACAGTGATCAAGGAAACGCCCCACAGGTTGTCGGTGTGGTGAAGACAACTCCTCTGCTCATCCCCATTTCCTAGATAAGTTTAGCTCGGGGCAAATTGACAGACAGCTAACCAGCAGGTGTTCTGCCTCCTCAGCTCCCGAGCTGCAAACACAGAAGACAGAGCAAAAACACAAAATGCAGTTTTACCCTCACTGGTTAACTTTAACCTCAGTTGGATTTGGTTTTTAAGAAAAGCTTTTCTGTGTTTGTATTAGTCCCGGTTTCTATTCCTGTACAAACATCATGACCAAGAAGCAAGTTGGGGAGGAAAGGGTTTATTCGGCTTACATTTCCATACTGCTGTTGATCACCAAAGGATGCAGGACTGGAACT
>NC_034590.1:159062468-159103860 GCF_900095145.1 Mus pahari | reverse complement strand
CCAAAACTACCAGCCCAGGGATGGTCCCACCCACAAGGGGCCTTTCCCCCTTGATCACTAATTGAGAAAATACCTTACAGCTGGATCTCATGTAGGCATTTCCTCAACTAAAGCTCCTGTTCTGTGATAACTCCAGCTGTGTCAAGTTGACACAAAATTAGCCAGTACAGTGTTGGTTTTTGGTTTTGCTTAGCCTGGTGCTCTCACAATGAATTTACTCCCAGATGATCTTCTTTCATTACACACACACACACACACACACACACACACACACACCCATCCTCTTCCCTAACGCTGGGCACTGGACTACTTTCTCAGTCATGTAACGTCAAGTTCAGCAGGCTGGAGAAAAGGGTCCACGGTTAAGAGTGCTCACTGCTCAATCATGAGGGTGGGAGTTTGGATCCCAGCACCTGTATCAGGCTATCTACAACACTTGTAACTAGCTCCAAGAGATCCAACACTGTCTTCCGGCCTCCACGTGTACCTGCCCACATGTGTAGATTCACACACATGCACACACACACACACACACACACACACACACACTTTCAAATTAAATATCCAAACAAAATAGATAATATAAAAAGTTCCAAGATATTCAAAAATAGGAGGGGAAACATTTTTCAGGGCCAAATTGTATGTCTGTTAATTACTATCTGTAGTCAGAATTTTCTGGGAAGGTTTGTTGCAGCCTGATTTATTAGGCCTGCTTGATTAGCGATCATGAACATGATCTTCCTTCAGTGTAATTCCTAAAGCAAACATCAGGCTGGGGAGATGGTTCAGCATACTGCAGGGTGCTTGCTGTACCAGGGTGAGGACCTGAGTTCAAATTCTTAGATCTTACTTTGAGAAAACCAGGCATGGCTGTGCATGCCTGCAACCCCAGGGCTGGGGCATGGGCATGGGGATGGGGAGACAGGCAGATTCTGAAGGCTCATTGGCCAGCCAGCCTAGCCTAGATGGAGAGTTTCAGGTTTAGTGGTCTTAAGAGAATAAATGAGGGAGAAAGATGAAGGAGAACACTCAATACCCTCCTCTGACCTCCACACCTGTGTGTACACGCTCACGTACACAGAGAGTGCGCGCGAGAGAGACAGAGACAGACAGAGAGACAGAGGGAGGGGGAATAAAATGAAAAATGAAATAAAAACTTGCAAACACACAGGTAGTGCCTCCCTGCCGTACCCCTGCTTTTTCCATGTGGCAAAACACGAATGCCAATTGTGACAAGCGTTTGATTATGGCCTTCCATTTAGTCTTTAGAAGCGGAGCTGAAGAAACTTCAAAATTCTATTCAAGAGAACACGCAGAGCTTTGACGAGCATCTGAAGAGACTCTTTGAAAGGAGAGTGAAGGCAGAAATGGTCATCAACCAGGTAAAGGGAGGTTTCGCTTCTGCATCTTGTCCTTTTAAGCAGCCCGTGGGACAGGAAACCCTCTTAGGAAGCTGAGAGGCACACCCTCCTGGTGCTGAGGCTCTGCATTCACGGTGGATGGTGGATCCGTCTTGGTGCCTCCCAGCCTGGTGCTGCTACACTTGCTCTGTCCTACTGACTTCTCCAGCGCCCCGATAAGTTGCTGCTTTGGGGGAAGGGCGGAGCTTCTGAGAGGTCCTGGGAGAGGTGGACATGAAGTAGCTGTTTTCCCTTGGAATGACAGACTGCTCCAAACTTGACTGCGGTAGCGGCTACCTAGCCGTGTGCATGCGGCAGAGCATCAGAGTGCACATTACACGTGGCAGAATGCACGGTGTGCAGAAATGCTTCAGTAAAGCGGCTATTTTTTTTTTTTAAGACACACTTAGAATATCTTCTGGTACAAATAATGGGATAGGGGATCAGACTACTAGGCAGTGTCCACAGGACTCGGCAGCTACTGTCATTCCTCCTCCAAGGGACAACATTTAAGAATCAAAAACAAACGTTTGGGGCCGAACGCTTGCAGTTTGTTGAAACTCATCAAGTCCTTCCAGATTCATAGGTCGATGACATTTTAAGAAGAGAACACCAGTTGCTCACTGTCTTGGTTTCCTTTTCTGTTGCTGCAGTAAAATAATCTGCCAAAAGCAACTTACAGGAGAAGGAACTTATTGTAGCGCAGAGTTTTAAGTTTCAACCATCGTACAGGGACGTCCAGGCCTTAGCACTGGGCTCCTGGTGTGCAGTCAGAAGAGCAATGGAGGTGTGTGTACTGCCCATGTGTCTTCCTGCTTTTGTATGGTCTGTGATCCCCTGCCCTGTAAGTGATCCTGACCACAATTAAGATGGGTCTCCCCCATATGTTAATCCAGATGATTCTCCACACCATGCCCAGAGGTCCTGTCTTAGTTAGGGCTTTACTGCTGTGAGCAGACACCATGACCAAGGAAAGCAACTCTTAAAAGGACAACATGTAATTGGGGCTGGCTTACAGGTTCAGAGGTTCAGTCCATTATTATTAAGGCAGGAGCATGGCAGCCGCCAGGCAGGCGTGGTGCAGGAGGATCTGAGAGTTCTGTCTTCATCTGAAGGCTGCTAGCAGATACTGGCTTCCAGGCAGTTAAAATGAGGGTGGTAAAGCCCACAGCCACAGTGACACACCTACTCCAACAAGGCCACACCTACTCCAATAGGGCCACACCTAATAGTGCCACTCCCTAGGCCGAGCATATACAAACAATAACAGGCCCCTCCTCCTGTGATCCCAAAGTCTTTGAATTTAACAGTCAGTAGCAACCATCTGTCACCTGTAGATACCAACAACAGGGGCATTGCCCTCAAACTATCTTGTATTGATTCTGACTTTCCTGTACAAACTATACCCCTTCACTCGGGAGGCAGAGACAGGAGGATTTCTGAGCTCGAGGCCAGCCTGGTCTACAGAGTGAGTTCCAGGACAGCCAGGGCTATACAGAGAAACCCTGTCTCGGAAAAAAAAAAAAAAAAACTATACCCCTGACAGAAAAATTATAAGCAGGCACATTTCTTTATAAGCTATTTCAATTATTAAAATTTTTAAAAGTGAGAATAGATAATGACCATTTTTGCAACTCTCAGTAGATTTCCTGGGCTTGTGCTTTGAGCATCCAGAGCTACAAACATCCCCCAAAGACAATGCAACATCATGTATGGCCTGGCCAGAAAACACGGATGCACCCACAGTTTTGCCAAAAGGGTCCAACCAAAGTCTGGCTTGGCCTCTGGATTCAGAGGCCAATTTTCAAGGACTAAAAGGGACTTGGGACCCTTACAAACTGTGGTTCAAGTAAGCAGCCGGGCAGACACAAAACCTGTCTACAGACTGCTGATTGCTGACAATAAGAGGACATGAGGATGTGACAAAATATTGTTAATGACAAGCAATGCCACTATGCCAGGAGTTCTCACTAAGAGAGAATGACAGAAACACGGGAGCTCGTCATTGTTGAAGTCAAAACTCTGGTCACTACTGGAGCTGAGCGTCCGGCGACACCTGGATTCTGTGCAGGCAAAACTGCTTATTTTTTAACCGAATGGTAATGACAGGTACATTGGGCTGCATAGTAGCTCATTAAATAATCCACTCGTGTTAAGTATTCCTCTGTGTCTGCATTTCACTCACAGTGAAATGAGAAATGAGTTAAAGTAACCAAATACTGTCGTAGAAGTCCCCATTTGACTTTTCTTTCAGGCATTCATTTAAGGCATCCTTGTCTCACAAGCTCATTTGATGAGTGTCAAGTCTATGCCCATCCACAGGAAGTTCTCTCTCAGCTGGGGATGCTGAACTTCAGCAATCCTCCTCCTCCTATCTCCACAGGAGGAGCTGAAAATAAACAACATTATATTTTCTTTGCTGCTGGACGAAGAACTCAGCTCCAGGGAACAGTTCCTGAACAACTACCTTTTGAAGAAGCAGGAGGAGAAGGTAAGCTCAGGAGTCTCCGGCATCTGCAACCCTCGTTATGCACAGATCCCACTCGGGGAGTCTTACCTGATACGAATCTTCAATGCCACTCTAATCAAGTGCTCTCATGAGACAAGAGGCATGCTTTAAAGAAAAGGCGAGTGAAGACCATTATAGTAATACTTGGCTAGTTCATCTCATAGTTTTTCTGTTCAGCCATGCTCCAGGCCAGCCTGGTCTACAGAGTGAGTTCCAGGACAGCCAGGGCTATACAGAGAAACACTCCCTCCTCACACACACACCCCCAAAAAATTCAGTGATTAATCATGGACCGGCTGTAGACCTTGATCAAGACATGCAATCTTTGAAGCTGTTTGCTGGACATTCTCTAGGGAAAAATCACCCTCTATGGGCCATGTGGTCCAAGTGTCACTGAATATAGAAATGATAAACTTAGAATGAAAATGTTCATATTCACAATCATAGTATAAATGTGAATAGATAAGATTTATTAAAGAGATAATGGGGATCAATGCTAACTATCAATATGTGTTTCAATGGGTGTCAACCTACATTGATAGTGTTAATTAAGCACATTACCAACACATTTACTACATCATAAAGGACATATGTACTTTCTTTAAGAGTGTTTCTATGGCCAGGTGTGGTGGTGCACACCTTTAACCCCAGCACTCAAAAGGCAGTCAGGCAGATCTGAGACCAGCCTGAGCTACATAGTGAATTCCAGGACAGCCAGGACTCCATAGAGAGACCCTGTTTTAAAAAATTAGAAGAAGAAAAAGTCTGCCTATAACATATGCCAAGAAATTTTACTGAGCAATGTAGGACATGTCTATTATCCAGCGCTATAGGGGGGGTCACAAGGTAAAGACCAGACTGAGCTATATAACAAGCCTATGTCTGACATATCACAATCTTGCAGGCTATTTAGACATCTTTAACAGAGGAGGAGGAGGCCATTTCAGGGACTCTGGATGAATCCTGTGAGGTCTCTTCTTATTCTAGAGCCACCTATAGCTTTGTTTGCCTTGAGAACTCTCCAGTCCCAGTTAACTATATACCATTACTGTAGACCAAGACTGCAAATGCCATCCAGAAAGCGAGAGAAGATCTGGATGTGTTCAAGGAGCACCATGACATGTTAGTGGCAGAAGACAAAGTGAGTCACGGGCACATCCACTCAGCAATGCAGCGTCGTTGCACTTGGGGTTGGCAGGGAAGGCTGAGCGGGACAGAAGTCAGTTTCCTCCTGGATTGCTCTCCTCCTGTCCCTTTCCGTTAGGAATGAATTTCATCCTGGGTTAGAAGGGATTTTTGCAAACTTCCCTAAGTTAAGCTTTTTCTTGAGGGGGGAAAAAAATATGTTAGAGAAATCATCATGTTTAGGGTTCTCAAACTCGGGGTTGTGGAGCCCATGCAATCCCCATAAAGTCAACTTAGCAGTAAGCCTGCACTTTGTAACAGAGGCAATAGCTTGACTAACACAAAGGCACTGGGGTGAAACGAGGTGGGAAGGAACAGGGCAGAGTGGACAGAGCAAAACGTGCGCGTTTCCTGAGTAAATATTACTGGGGGGACACTTCTAGGTGACTTTTGATATAAAATAGCCCTTCTAACACACTGACATGCTCCCTGGGAAGAAATCTTTGAGGAAGTCTTTGCATCTCCAATAACTGTAAAAAAAAAAAAAAAAAAAACAGGTCTTAAAGTCACAGCGGTACCATGTGTAGTTTAGAAATTGCCTTAACCAATTGAGAAACTTCCGTGTTTCTGCAATCCTGGAGGTGATGTGTTTATCCTTAGATTCTGGATCGAAGCTTCAAAAAGGAATTTTCTGACAGTTTGGGTCACCAGGTGGATGTCCTCTACAAACTTTTTAAACGGCGGCCAAGGTATGTTTCTCTCATGCTATCAAATTTGAGGGGTGGGGAGAGCAGGGTCTTTTTAAAAGAACTATAAGGGCCAGAGAGATGGTTCTGCAGGGCCAAGCCTGGTGACCTGAGTGGTACCCTCAGGACCACATGATTAGAAGGAGAGAACCAACTCCCACAAGTTGCCCCGACCTTCACTGTGCCCCACAACACACAGACATGTGTGCACATGCACAAAAATAAAACAGTTAGCAAATAAATGTCAAAAAGTAAAATAACTTATAGTTGTTTTACCTTTTCCTGATCAGATAAAAATGATCAGTCAGGCATCCCGAGGTGAAGGTGTCCACCTGCATCATAATTCAGTGTTTTCCAAGATCTCCCTGGTATTGTATGATGGATAGAGAGAGAGAGAGAGAATGGAATGTAATGGTTTCTTCTACTCTTTACAAAGAGTGAAGTGTCTGTGTTCTCATTTCACACATGAAAAGTCTTAAATCAGGCTGGCATACATGCTTTCCAAAGACACAGTCTGAACTTAAGTCTGTCTTTGTGGTGTAGACTGGAGTTCCTTGAGATATGCTTATTAGCCTGAACACACCTGAGGAAGAACTGTTTTTACAGCTAAGTGGCATCTTTATTGTGCAGCTTCCCAAAACTTGCTAGTGGCATTTGGATTTCCAGGTATAGCAAAACAGCAATATTTCCCAAAATTTGATCATAAATCACTTTTCCCCAGAAAATCTCATATAACTATCCTCAAGACCAAACTATTTATTTGCAATGATTTTTGTAATAAAGTTTAAATTAAAAAAAAAAAAGGCAAAAGAAAGATAGCTTAAGCCGGGCAGTGGTGGCGCATGCCTTTAATCCCAGAATTTGGGAGGCAGAGGCAGGCGGATTTCTGAGTTCGAGGCCAGCCTGGTCTACAGAGTGAGTTCCAGGACAGCCTGGGCTATACAGAGAAACCCTGTCTCAAAAAACCAAAACCAAAACACAAAAAAGAAAAAAGAAAGAAAGATAGCTCAAAATAGCAATTATCTAGAGTTCTGAAATGTGTTCCTAAGTTGGGAGAAGTACCAGAATAGTTAGCCAATTTCTAACAAAATAAATTCAAATTTTCAAACAAATGCAATACAGATTCGTGCTGTTTGTCACAAAGGAGTGAGGCGATTTGTGTGAGGGATACACTTCACCTTTGACAGGTTACCACAAACTTTGGGAAGTTAGCCTAGAACCTGTCTCATGTCTTAGTTTCTCTCTCCACAGCCCTTACCCCCAGTCTGTGTATGTGACTGGGTATATGTATATGTGTGTGTGTATATGTGAGTGTGTGTATGTGTGTGAGTGGATGTATATGTGTGTGTGTGTGTGAATGTATGTGTGTGCATATGTGTATGTGTGTATGAGTGTGTCAGTGTGTGTATGTGTGTGAGTGTATTTGTGTGTGAGTGGATGTATGTGTATGTGTGTATGTGTGAGTGTGTGAATGTAGGTGTGTATATGTGTATGTGTGCCAGATATCAACCTGATTTCTAAGTTCCAATCCACCTTTTTAGTTATTTTGTTATTTAGTTTTTGAGACAGATTCTCTCCCTGGCATGGATCTTGTCACTTTTCCTAGGCCCCAGAATCTGCCCATCTTTGCACATCCAGTGCTGGGATGGATCACAAACATATTCCACAACAGTAGGCGTTTTGACATGGGCATTTTGACCCGCTGTTTATCCTGTTCAGTACTGACATCTCCCTAGCTCAGTTTCCCTATTTTCAAAAGAGCACCTTTTCATTTTACTTTCTATCTTTTGAGACAGGGCCTTAACTGTAGAGCGCTGGCTGACCTGAAGCTCAGAGCGGCCTGGAATTTTCAGTTATTTTCTTGCTTCAGACTCTTTGAGTGTGGAGGCTGCAGTGTGATAAGCTCCCAGGTCTGGCTAGGAGCGTGCTATATAATCAACCAAGGGGAAGCTCTTATGGTCTTATAGAATTTGCTCTGAAATCTAATTCCACTGTCTCGCAAACCCAGAGCTGACCTTGGGCCAGTCGCTTCTCCCAGAACTCAACTACCCGTCTAGAGATATGGGTGGGACCATCACTGGCTGTGCTTTGTCAAGTGTCTCTACAGGGAGTGCCCAGCACCACTCTTTGTAACCTTTTTCCTTTCCCAGCTGCAGCCCAAGAAAACTAAGCTAATTCATTAATGCAGTCAAAAAGGGCCCTTCCCCAAGTCTACATATGTCCAGGCATGCCCTACTGAAGAAAAGATACCAGAAGTGGCTATGCCTGACAGACCCAGGGGGCACTGACACTACTATTGGGTATCTGTTTGCCTGCTAACAAACACACACACACACACACACACACACACACACACACACAATGGTTTCCTAGCATAGGAAAAGTTGCAGGGCCAACAATAATTATAGTCGTCTGTAATTCCAGGGCATGCCTAGGGACCTAGGGTATGAACAAAGTGGGCACTTGTCCCTGGAGTAACCCACTCACTGGCCCTGAAGTGACAAAGGAAATTACCATACAGTGTCAGGCTTATGCTAATGGTCTGTTACTTAACAGTGGTTTTTTGGTTGGTTGGCTGGTTGGTTGGTTTGGTTGGTTGGCTGGTTTGGTTTCTGGTATTTGTGAGAGTATTAAAAGTTGATGCTCTTTTCTTGCTAATACCAGGGTTCACAAACAGAAAACACAGGCAGATGTCACCAGCCTTGTTCCTTATGGAGAGCGACCAGGATCTGCCAAGTTAAATAAGGAAAACTTAGCCCAGCTAATGAAATCCATGGATGAATTGGACAATATCAATAACATGCCAGAAGGCTTGGACCCCTCAGTCTGGGAACATTTCTGCTCAGCTAGACGAGCAAAAGTGGAAAATGAATACAAAGTATATAACTTCATTTTAAATTGTATTTTAAATATACTAGTAGGAAATAGCACACCTGTCAGTACATCCAGGAGGACTAAGGTTCTCCTACTGGGTAGTAGTTAGTAATATCAATATTAACATAACAAAAGTCTCATAATATTATTTTCAATGATGTAAATCCTCAAGATTCAAAATGATGTCCCCAAGTGCTAAGTAGTCACTGTGCACTGGAAGTAGATGTGACCACCACTGAGATGTCCTCAGAGTCGAATACACATACAGAGTTTGAAGACCTAAACAAGAAGACACATGAAACAAGTGAAAAATGTCTCGATAATAATTTTTACATTGTTCATGAGCAGAATAATATCTTGGAGAGATTGTGTTCGATAAAAAGCATTAGTAAAATTAAGTCCATCTGTTTCCCCTACTTCTGATACGGTGACTATAACAAGATTCAAACTGCACACACCACTCACATTGCTTTTCTCCTGCACAGCGCTGTTAGAAACGATCTGGTTTTGCATAGGGTTATATTTAGCTGGCCAGAAGCAGCTTCATCCTTTGCGGGAAGAGGTGATGGGGAGGAAGCAAAGGGAAAAGTCTGAGAGCATGTTTAGCTGGTGCGAGACCTGCTGCCTCCTGACCACCTGTCTCCTCCCTCCGGAGTCCCTAAAGTTACTGCACAGAACATCAGATTGGCAGATGTTTATTAAGTGTTTATGAGTCTAGAATTTCATCTAAAGCGATAGGAACAGATTCCAAAATGGTATATATACATGTACATGATACACATACACACACACACACACACACAACTGCATACTTGACTTTCAGCAAGAGGCCAACTCGATGCTCTTTATAAATTATTCATGGAATGTGTCACCCATGTTTACATAACAACAGGGTTATGAAAAGATTTAAACTTCTATTAGTCTCTGAGAAAGGAGGGTTTGTTAAGATTTTGTATGAAAAAAGTCAAAAGACAGAGTTGGCGTCAAGTGTCCACGTGTCGTGACAGGCTGCGGTTTCGTTTCTCAGGTGAAGCAGAAAGCAGCCTGCCTCCTGGAAATGACGACTTTTCTCCGGAAGCGGATGGAAGAGGATGATGCTGTGCATCATGAGATTGAAAAAGTGTTCCATGAGCTCATCCGGTAACTCAAGCTTCTCAGGGGTTTCCATTCATCCTCAGTGTGAGCAGGGCTTAGTTGAGGAGGGCCATCTTGGCAGAGCCAGCCTCCTGCCTGGCTGGCCCACGGCTGGCTCTGCTGCAGTCCTGGCCCTGAGCTGAAATGTTCTATTTTTATATTGTGTGCTTTGTTACATAAGACTTGTCTCAAAAGAGAATTTGCCATGTGTTGTCTTAACGCAAAAGCAAACTTTGGGGGCGGGGGTCATAGTTTTGTGTAAAAATGCTCCTTCTACATAAAAATACAAAGAACCTGTCTCTGTCAATAGAGTCTTCTGAGCTCAAGCCTCAGTAGAAGACCAAGCCAACCTCCAAATAATTTCTCCAGAAACACCCACCAGGGTTATGTTTCTCTTCATGGAACCTGGGTGCTTTGTATAAAGTCTTTGCTTCAAAAGTCTGTATGTACAGCCACATGGATAAATACTTCTGTGAGCTTCCCAAATATCAGTTTCAGAGGAAGGGAGAATATGAAAAGTATACACACACACATACACACACACAAAACGCATATTCATCACACACCAGGCACACATATACACATGTGCAGCAGAATCACACATCAGGCACACATGTACACATGTCTAGGAGCATCACACACCCGGCACACATGTACACATGTGCAGCAGCATCAAAAACCAGGAATGCATTTACATGTACACACACACACACACACACACACACACACACACATATATATTATCAAAAATCAATAAGGTCAAATTTTCCATTTAAAGTATTTCTAGTTCATTTTATAATTCTTATTACAGTACAAACTATACATTTTTTCTTAACTTACAATAAGAGTTCATGACTGTAATTTTTTTGTCCATATGGTTGCTTCAATAAGCCAAGTAAAATTCCAGCTCATGCGAAGGCACACAGAGGGTCTTCTAGACAGCTCCATCTTTGGGACACTTCTTCATGTCACCCAGGGTACACTCCTTCCATCAGAATTTTCTCAGATAATAGGTGAAGTTAGAAACCTAAACATATCAGACACTTCTTTGAAGTCTTTTTCCATTTAGATTACAGGATGAGAAAGTGAGATTCCAGGTGAATTTGACAGTACAAATTCTTCTTAAACAAGGACAAGTAGAACTGGAGAATTTCCAGTTGATTCTGGAATATTCTGATGCAATTCTCATCAATAAGAATATAATTGAAGACTTGAATTCTGTGATTCGGGTAATTATAGTTCTTGAATATACTGCCTTTTGTATAAAATGCCTTATAGTGTCTCTCGTTTCCATGGTAAGTTATTTTATGTCAATTTAACAGAAGCTGGAGTCACTGGAGAGAGGGAGCCTCAATTGAAAAAAATGTCTTCATAAAGATTGGGCTTTCAGTAAGCCTGTAGAATATTTTCTTCATTAGTGACTGATGGAGGAGGCCCCCTACCCATAGTGGGTGGGGCCTTCCCTTCTTGGGTTCTATAAGAAAGCAGTCTGATTAAGCCATGAGGGGCAAGCCAGTAAGCAGCTCCCCCAACCCCCATGGTCCCTGCATCAGCGTTTGCTGTAGGTTCCTGGTCTGTTTGAGTTCCTTTCCTGACTTCCTTTGATGATGAACACTAATGTGGAAGTGTGGGCCACATCAACCCTTTCCTCCCAGGTTGTTTTTTTGGATGTGGCGTTTCATCACAGCAATGGTAACCCTGACTAAGAGTATTTTATTCAGTTGTATCAGTGTTTTCTCTCAATAGAATTAAAATCACCTATAGAACTTTGTAAATGTGCCCAGAACTCACCCTAAGATGTATTTTTTAAAATCTCTCTACACGATTCCAAGGTATGAAAAGTCCAGGACAGTGAGGTTAAATGTCTATTCTCACATACTGTCTTAGGTAGGCTTTCCTGCTGTGAACAGACACATCATGGCCAGGCAGCCTTATAAGGACAACATATAGTCCTCCTGCTGCTTTCTGGGGCTGGAACATGGCCCCCTTGTTCTATTACATTATCACCAGCTTTCTGGTTCCCAACTCCTTCACTGCCTAAGCTTGGCTGTCCTGGAACTTGCTCTGTAGTCTGATTTTGAACTCAAGAGACCTGCATGCCTGTCTCCTAAGCACCAGGATTAAAGGTGTGGTCCACCAAGCATGGATTAAATTCAGCTGGGTGGGGCTGGCGAGATGGCTCAACAGGTAAGAGCACGGACTGCTCTTCCTGAGTTCAAATCCCAGCAACCACATGGTGGCTCACAACCATCCGTAATGAGATCTGACGCCCTCTTCTGGAGTGTCTGATGACTGCAACAGTGTACTTATAATAATAAATAAAACTTAAAAAAAAAAATTCAGCTGGGTGGAATCTTGCCCCAAGGTCACTACTCCCTTAATTCAAAGTAATATCCTTGAACACAGGATTCAGCTCTATTTCACTTCCTGGTGCCCTTTTAATACTCAAACCACATATTTTATATTTTTCCTTTCTCAGCTTGTTTAAAATGCTCTTCATGAAACTTAGAGAACAAAGTCTATGATGGGTTTTCTTAGACTTCCTTTATCAATGCAAGTAATCTGAGTTCCTTCACCTTTGCCTAAGGCAGAATTTTCAGACAATGGAAAAAACAGCCATGTTCTTCACCAAAATACTACAAAAACAGTCTCTAGGTCACATACTCAAGTTCTTCTCCACTGAAACCTCTTGGACTAGGTCTGTACAGTTCAAATCATACACAACAAAGTCTTCCATATTCCTACTAAGAGAGCCCATTAAGCCCCAATATCACAGCAATACCCAGTCCCTGGTACCAACTCCTGTCTTAGTTAGGGCTTTACTGCTGTGAACAGACACCATGACCAAGGCAACTCTTATAAGGACAACATTTACTTGGGGCTGGCTTACAGGTTCAGAGGTTCAGTCCATTATCATCAAGGCAGGAGCATGGCAGCATCCAGGCAGGCGTGGTGCAGGAGGGGCTGAGAGGTCTGCCTCTTCATCTGCAGGCTGCTAGGAGAATACTGACTTCTAGGGAGGTAGGATGAGGGTCTTAAAGCCCACATCTACAGTGACACACCTACTCCAAGGCCACATCTCTAAATAGTGCCACTCCCTGGGCCAAACATATTCAAACCATTACATTACCATTACCTTAGTTTATACAACCTTTAGTATATAATCTCTTTGATTTATGTAGTTCTGATATATCTCTAATCACAATTCTGGCTTTGGGTATGAGAGTCCCCACTCCCACCACACTCCACAAGTGCTTTAATCTAGCTAAGTTTTGATAATCTTACTGATTTGTTTTTCAAATAACCAACATTTGATTTCATGAATTTTATTCTGTATGTTTTCCTATATTTCTCTGTGTCTCTCTCTCTCTCACACACACACACACAGTTTTATTCTCTTTCTGTTGGCTTTTGAGCTTTTTTTCCTGGTATATAAAGTTAAATTATTGATGCAAACTTCTCTTTTCTTAACTGTATAACAAGAAAATTTGAATGAATGCTTACTTAACTTTAGGAGTATTGGAAGCTCTGCCCCTCTAAAGCGCAGCTCAGTGCTGTATTCCGTCTGTCTTTCCAGTCTGTACTCGACACTGATGTAGGGAGACTGTTCTGTGACTTTCTCTCTTAAAAGGAGTAATTAGGGACCAGATTGGGTTTTACATTTACACATGTATTCAGAGTTCCTCGGTAGTATTTTTATCTCTTCCTTTTTCATTGAGTTCCTTCTACTATCTCTGGACTTGAAAGACTTCCTTTAGCATCCTTACAGAGCTGGTCTACTAACACTGGATTTCCTCTGTCCACTCAGTTCCCCTCAAAATATCTTCATTTGTCCTTCATTTTAAAATAGTCCATTCTCCATTTAGACTTTTGAGAAAAGGTCTTGCTACACTGCCTAGGCTGGCCTCAAACTCAGGACCCTCCCAGCTTAGCCTTCATTTCTGAAACATGGCTTTTTTAACTACAAGGTTCTTACATTCTTGGTTGACAGGATTTTCGTGGGAGGCAGTTCTTTTCTTTCTTTGTTTCAGGATTTTCTTCCTTACCTTTTCTTTAGGAATATATGGTTTGCTTTGCTTTTCTATTTTGGTTTCTTCTACCCTTTCCCTACCAACCCCATTCTGATGAGGCAGGGTTGCTGTTCTCTCTGTGGCCGAAGGCCTTACTTAGCTCTAGAAAAGAAAAGGCTAAGGGGCTGGTGAGATGGCTCAGCAGGTAAGAGCACTGACTGCTCTTCTGAAGGTCCTGAGTTCAAATCCTAGCAACCACATGGTGGCTCACAACCACCGTAATGAGATCTGACGCCCTCTTCTGGTGTGTCTGGAAGTCAGCTACAGTGTACTTATGTATAATAATAAATCTTTAAAAAAAAAAAAAAAGGCTAGCCTTTTCCTAAATGCTGGTTCCAATCGTGCTCCAAAACAAGACAACCAAAGTAGACTCCCCAACTTTCCACCTTTTTCAAGTGTTCTTGGTAAACATGTAGTAGAGGTTTGCAGAAAATACCTGTAACCCCAGAACTCAGAGGCCAGGTCAAAAGATACAAGTTCAGTGCCAGCCTGGATTACATACCAAGATATTGTCTCAGAAAATCTTAAAATCGTTAAAATTGTAGGTTGATTAGCTGAGTAGATTATAGTATCAATAACTGTTGGTGGAAAGACTGAGAGCCTGTAGCTTTGGCTGGAGTCAGAGTAAAGAGTTTTGTTTGACCTTTGTTAACTTAAGATGTTTAAAAACATTTCAGTGGAATGTCCAACTTGACAAGAGTTCAGATTGAGTCCCCTCTATAGATCACATGTAAATAACTGCATATAGATTATTACAGATATTTACTTATGGGTAATTTTAAGCCATGAGATTGGTTGAGATAACCGAGAAAGTTAGATAGACCAAAAATAGGGAGTTTGTGTTGCACCTCCAATCCAACTCTGAAAGGTCCAGCACAGAAGGAAACAGGGAAGGAGGTGGAGGAACTTCTAATGAAGTAGGAACGAAAACTAGGTCAGTTTCCTAGCTACCCCGAGAGAAGAGATGCCAAGTATATTTGTGCACAGTGTCAACTATTTGACAGGAGTGGTCTAAGTAGAGGGCTAAGGAAGGGGCACTACTCAGGAGGGGTGAATAGCAGGACATGGGGACAGAATGACACTAAGCACATCCTGCAACACTGCCTGAAAGGAACGTGGAAAAGGAGACAGGGCTCTAAAACATCTTATCTCCGCATTAGCACACTGGCATTTGGGATGGATTATTTGCTATGGGGGCCACCCTGTATAGGCTGCTTAGCAGCATCCCTGACCTCCACTCCCGACATGCCAATAGCAACCTCTCTGGATTTGTCAGCCCCCCCCCACACACACACATAAACCAAAGCATCTGACCCTTAACTGGGTCAATGGCTCTCCTCAGCAGAGAGAGATGTTAGCTACTGATGGCCAGATGAAACGTGCGGTGAGCACAGAAGTAGGGTATATTTATTATTAAATATTTTATTTGATAATAAAAGCTGGTGTTTAATATTTAATTTAAATGTTATTTATCTTTTAACTATTTCTGAATTTCATGTTATTAAATAGCCTATATAAATATATTGAAGATATGAATATATAAGCTAATATGAATATACTGAGTAACCATTATTCCAAGTGAAGTACAAAACAGGGTGTTTAAGTGCCATATCTGACATTTTCCCTTGCTACTAGCTACGAGATAGATGCTGGTATGCCTAGCCCATGTTAACCACATGCTTATCCAGGAGGATCAGCTGCGAAGACATGAAGACTCCCAAACCCATACAGGTTGTCAGATAAGTCTTAAGAGAGCAGCTTCAGATGCTCTGCAGTCTCGTACACAGAACCAGACCATGACTATTCATTTACCTTTTTAGACTCAAGGACAAAAGAAAGTTGCTAGCATGATGGAAAGTAAAGAGGTCCACAAAGGAATATACCAGATTGAGTGGGAGCACAAGAAGATGGAGATGGAGATGGAGGACCTGAACCAGAGGGCCTGGGACATCCAGATGCTCTTCTTCTCACGAGATCGGCAGAAGGCAAGTCTTCCCTGCCCCAGCATGTGTTCATTCTTCGCAAGTACTTACTGCCTGCCTGATGGCAAGCAAGCATATGCCAAGCCAGATCTAAGCACAAGGCAGATGTGAGCACAACTAAGTTCTTTTTCCTACAGAGGTTTAATTTGCTAATTCCATGACTCTTTTCTTATTTCCCATCTCTCTATAGACACTCACTCAGGCTTAAAATTTTGAGTCAGTCTTTCCTGTACCCGTCTTTCCCAGTTTAGCTATTTATCTTCTTCGTCTCCTCTGTTTCTGCCGATGTTCCCCCAGTCCTCTGTTTTCATTGGTTTAAGAGTAAGATACACTGTCTTACAATTAACCTCTAACTAGTCTCTTGGCCTGGGGTCTCTCATATCCTCATTCATTCTCATTCCGTCGTCCACCTACACATGCCCTCTCTCCCTCCCTTTCCCCCTCTCCTCCTTTCCCTCTCCAAATTAATTATTTTTTATACTGCTGTCACAATTCCTACTTGATTCTAGTAACAGCTACTCAAATATTTTAAATGACACTCTTTAGCTACCAAATAAACTACAAAGTCCCTAGGTGGACAGTATCTTTCAAAGTTGAACAAATGAAAAATAATAATATTTGTAATGATTAGCATATAGAGATGAATGTATTGATAGCTAAATAAAAGTAAATATTATAGCACAAAAGCCAAATGAATTTTAACATACAGATATTTGCTATGAAAAACTGTAATTTTCCCAAACTGTTTATAGTTACCTAAAGGAAATAGAAAAAATTATCCTTACATGTATTGTGATGCCTTTTTTTTTCCTTTTTTTAAAGTACCTAAATGAACCAAACTATGAGAATGTGATTGCCATTCAGATTGGAATAATGGAGCAAACGATTAGTGTTATAGATAAGGTCAGTCTCAAGCATATCCATTATTATAAAGCTAACAGATGTGAACCATGTTGACAAAGTAACATTTCAGTCATGGACTCTGACAGAAACTAACAGAAACTTGATAATTCACTGATACTCATGAAAGTCAGAGGTCCCCGAATGGTGTTTTTGTAGCCACAGCCAGTGATAAAGCTGCAGTACTTCTCTGGATATTGGGAATAATCTCTGTGGATTTGCTTTCACAGTAGTTAAATCTGAGCCACGCAAGTACTAATTGTTTTCCTGGCATTTTGGACTTTTGTTTTTTAATCTTAGTATAACTTAGTAACAAAACTGGCTTTACTATATAGCATGTAAGAGTAATTGCCAAGGTTTTAAAATGTTCATTGTTAAGACCATATAAAAATTTTTTCTGAAGTGTGGTATTAACATTCTATCTTTTAACAAAAAAACCTGAGTGTCTACTATGGACAGACCATCCAACAGACTATATACAGTATTATCTTAGTGATGATCAAGTATTTTAAAAGTACAAATGTTTTTATAAACTTTCTTCAACATTGTTTTGGGGTTTCATGGGAACAAAAATTTCAGAATCACAAGAAGAATGTAGAAAACTGCAAAAAACTACTCAAGAAATTGGGAAAATACAGCAATCAGAAAGATGTTGCAAATTACACCCTAAGCTGTAATCTACGGGAAGAACTGGTGGCCGTCTCAGAGAGACAAGACATTTGCAATGAAATAGGTGAGCCTTTTTTCTCAGTCAATTAAAGGGATTCTAAGTAGTTTCCCTATGATTGAACAACAGTCATAGCTACCAGCATCCCCTTCGATGGGACTGAGCTTAATTAAGTGTTGCTTCTGTATGGAAAGAGGTGGTAGTAACTACTTCCGTTCTCCATTTCTGGATTAGGGTCTAAGCTGACCTGTGAGAAGATTGCTAGAGAACGCTACGACAACCTGCTGAAACAGCAGAAGCTGACGAACATCTCCAAGCAGCAAGCTGAGCAGATCTCAATACTGCAGGCTGAAGTGGAAAGACTCAGGATGAAGACATTCCCTGCTCTCATTCCAATGTAGAGCACCAGCAGGAGCAGAGGGCACGCCAATGCCCAACTAATGTCACTTGAACAGAATCACTTGGACAGAAACTTCTTTCTCTCCTTATCAGGAAATTTAAGTAGGTCACCTCTTAGCTGCACATTTTTAATAATACAGTTTAGGTGGTTCAGCATAGTTACCTGTCCCAGATGAATAAATGAGTAAAATATCATAAAGTGTCATTTGTATTTATTAAAGAACAGTGGTTTTCAGCCAAGAAACACTGGATTGTATATTATATTTTGGAAACAGTCTTCCTTCCTTCCCTATTGTAACAGAACTGGGTTTTGTTTGTTTGTTTGTTTGTTTTGCCCTCAAAGGGTCCAGCAAACAAATGCTCACTCCCTTGAAATCGTTTATTCTACTTGTGTAGAATATTCTAATTCTGTAAGACAACTCCCTGACAAACAAAATTCCATCCGCCCTCCCAGAGCTGTGGTTTGCTGATTCCAAGGGACATCTTCAGGATCACTTATCATTGTCTCCAAGTGATATCAATGTCCCAATTTTCTGCAACTTATAATCTAAATTTAGGTTTAATATACATCACCATATATAATACATACTTGAATGGGTAAAAGTAATCAAAACTTTCACTTAGGAGCATACTCCTGTAATGTCACAATCATTAGAACTGGCTTGCATTCTGGGTTACATGAGACTACCTCAAAAAAATAACAATTTCCAAGCCGGGCATGGTGGCGCACACCTATAATCCCAGCACTTGGGAGGGAGAGGCAGGTGGATTTCTGAGTTCGAGGCCAGACTGGCCTACAGAGTGAGTTCCAGGTCAGCCAGGGCTACACAGAGAAACCCTGTCTTGAAAAACCAAAAAATAAAAAAATAAATTTCCACTTAAGTTTGTTTTGCCCTATTCTGGTGTATTAGTTTTTATCTTATTTTACTTTACTCTTATCCCTAGAAGCCTGTTTTAGTTTTTTAATGAGACAGAAAGAGGGTGGATCTGGATGAGAGGGGAAGGAAGAACCAGGAGTAGAGGGAAGGGAAACTAATCAGAATATATTTAAGAGAAAAAAAGGCTATTTCCAATAAAAGGAAAAAATGAATACTTCCAACTATTACAGACGTGAAAATAGTAGGAAAAAATTCCATTTAGAAGAAACTCTCAAGGTGTATTAACTGACTTTCCATTAATGCTCAGCACTTTGTGTGTCAACAGCAGGACCAACATATCTCTGCTGAGTCTTCCTTCCTCTCGACTAGAAAGACTCTAAGGCAGTCAGTTTAGATGATTTAGCAGAGAAGCCATTGGTAACACTTTGTGTATGATTTCTAAGAGACTTTTTTGAAAAGCACAGAGATGGGATCAAGAGGGTGTGTAAGGTACCGGCACTTTATACTTAGCATGGGACTGCCAGGTCTCTGACAATTGAGGAGTCAACCATGGGTATACTAGATTTGGTTTTTCTAGTATTATGTCATGTCATTTAAATGAGTTGCCTGAATACTCCGTTAGCAAAAAGACAATGTCCTAAATTTAACAGACTAATTCTGGTCTTAATGGACAAACATCCTGTGCTATTTATGGCTTATCACCAACTTTAGGAGATGCTCCTTCCTCAGCTGCCTCAGCTTTGAAGCATGGAAAAGCTGGGCTTGGAGGACGACTTTCCAAAGATCCCTTCCTGTTTAGTGGTCTGACGGATGCTTTGCAAGGGCTCTAACCCACCCATCAACACTGTTCATGGTACCAACGCCTCTCAGCTTCTGCTCAACAGCAGTTATGTTCTTAAGTTTTTATAGTTCATTACTAACTAGTGATATAGTCAATTAGGTCAACCATAACATGGCCTTATGTAGAGAAAGAACAGATTCACAAATATATGGTAGGTGGGTGTGTACAGGTTTGAATCCAGTTGTACCAAACAGAAAGGGTTTTTAGATCATAAAGAAAGGAGTGTGCTCAACTAAAAACGAAGTTCTGGGGAGAGACTCTAGAATACTGGCCATTTAGAAACTAATACCTTTTCTAGATTTCAAAGCAGAAATCATTAAGGCTTCAGGAATGATTAGCATTCAGAACAAGGAAGTCACAAGGCTCTCCCTCCATCTACCTATCTATACAGATTTTCTATTCTTAAAAATGTCAGCCCTGTGTCTTCCAAGTTCATACAACAGCTACAGCAACAGCAACACTCTTTCCCCATGGGCTCTTTCTAAATTCTCAGCTACTGGGCCAGCTTAGGCCACATTTGCACATACAGCTAAGATGATAGATATTTAGATAGGGTTCTGGCTGAGAGCTAGGAACTCAACAGACCCTTCCAGTTTACATCACAGATAAAGCTACGAAGGCAATTATGAAGCCTTTCATTCCAAGAACACCTTCATGTAGGAAATAAGGATATGATGCATACCAAGAAACAAATGCTCATTTTAGTAAATGAAAATGAAAACAAACTGGAGAAAACTGTAGACATGTAAGTTTAATTAGTTGCTAGATTAGCAAACAGATATGTTAAGCAGATGAGGATAGGTCCATAAACTTAGGAGGTGCAGGCTACATTTATGTCACTTGAGATTTAGACATTCAACATACTACTTTCTAATACTGAATATAAAACATTTTGCCCCCAAAATCAATGAATTAACCCTGGTTTCTAGAATTATCCAAACTTCCTTTTAAACACAATTTTAATTTTTTATACTTAAATATTTTCTTTAGCAAACATACCCAAAATACTAAGCTTCGTCTTATAATTTTTGTCAGAATATCCCAAACTGTTCAACATTCCTCCATCTAAGCCACAACAGCTTAGATCTTTTTTTCCCTTTAAAACATTTCTCTCTGCATTGCCATTCTCAAAGACAATCTGTAAAGGGGCCAAGTGTACAACTCAGGAACAGAGCACATTTTTTGAGGCCCTAGGTATGATCACATCACCCAAAGAAGAGAGGGGGGAAAATAGCCTGAAAAAAAAAGTATCAAACCCCTGTAAATTCTTCTTCACTTCTATTATAGTGCAGCAAGTTGTCATCTATCCCATAGAAGTCGATCAACTCAGTGAGAGTCAGCTTCTCGTCCTCGTCCTCGGACATGATAGACTGCAGTTCACACAGCAGCCGCTGACCACACTTCCTCCACTTCTTTATTAAATTCTCTAACTCAGTCACGTCATTCTGAAACAGAAAAAGTCAGTCAGTCATGAGGGTCATCTTAACTTACACCATCAAAGTAGCTAAATTAATTCATTAGTTCCTGTCTAACTTTAAAGGCCAGTAACACAGATATAAAGGGCAGTACAAGCTCTGGACAAACCTTAACCTTAGAAAAGTAATATTAAATGTAAGAACAAATTGAGGTTCTCAATACACTTTTTATATTATATTTTTTATTTATTTATTTTTTATTTTTTTGGTTTTTTCGAGACAGGGTTTCTCTGTGTAGCCCTGGCTGTCCTGGAACTCACTTTGTGGACCAGGCTGGCCTCGAACTAGAAATCCGCCTGTCTCTACCTCCCAAGTGCTGGAATTAAAGGCGTGTGCCACCACCGCCCAGCATAACTATACTTTTTAAGATATGATGTTGTGTTGTACCTTTCTAACTTTTCCATGAACCACAACTTCTTAAAGGTAAAAATATTCAAGTTGAAAGTATTTTCAACATTTAGCATCAGGTACATTTAGAAAAGTCCTAAAAATTCAAAACCACATATAAGATACGCTATTCTGTCCTTTACTTCAGTTTTGGGATAAAATGAGGTGTTACGAGGGTAAGAACTACGAAGATAATGTCTCCTCCTTCTAGACATCCATGTTCTATTTTACTCAACGTGTGTGAGCTGAAACCTAAAATCTGTTTCCTCAAATAAAATGCCTGACATTTTATCAGATGCATGACTGGTACTGAAAGTACAGTAACTTGCATTCTGTGGTCTATTTGTAGTTCTAACGTCATCTTGCTCTGTTCCCACTGCATCTTCATCTAACACCTCACACTTCTAATCTTGCCACTGGCTAGAAATTAAGGCCAAAACGCTTCACCTGTGCATTAAACAAAAACCGAAGCTTTTAAGTTTTACCTCGTGTTGAAGGGATTCCTCTGCCTCACTCTGAACGAACTACTTCTATTTCAGTCAAAGCTCTTGTAACCCAGGTTTCTGGTTATTTGACTGATTGTTTATCAAACTAAAATTTATCTCCAATTTTAGAAATTACTGCAATTTATGTAAAAATGATATAATGGTTCTAAAATTCTTCTCACCTTTATTCTATACATCTTGACCAACTTTAACCTCCGAAGAAGGTCTTCCTTCTCTTCAACCTGCCTAGTCAGTTTCATTTTTTCTTCCTTCAATCTTTCTCTAACGGTCAAATCCTCAGACTCCTTTGGTAGGGCATTAGATGACCCAGTATTCAGTGACTTAGATTCACATGTGTTTTTATCCTTTGAGCTCTTTTCTCCAGGCTCACTGTCTTTGTTTTTCAAGCTTTCTTGGGCCTTTGAACAATTTTCTTCTTTTGAAGATTCTCCTGGTTCTGAAAGGGTCTGATTATTTTCTTCATTCTCTACCTTAATACGCTTCACCACACTACAAAATGAATGAGATGAAGATCTTGCTTTCTTTAACCTTTCTTTAGGTGTTCCACTCAGAGGCTGAAAAAGACACAAACATCAAAAATGTTAAGGATACGTTCTTGAAGTAAATTAATCTATTAAAAATAAAGGCTATCCGCTTCTATGATAGGTATAATGGATGGCTTTCTGTTGAGCATCACCAATGTCTCTCATATCTAGAGGCTACCTTTAGTCTTACTTCAGCAAGGTTAACTAAAATAGGACTGAGACACCTCGCCTGCCACTGGCAGCTAGTATTTGCCTGATAATACTAGAAATGCTTCAGAACTATAAAACTAAGGAGAAGACCTGCTACCAAAGACTTCCCCCTAAGAAATACTGTACAGATTCAAGTTTCCTTGGTTTGGAGCATCACAGTAAGTAACCTCATAAGAAATTAAACAAAATGAACTGATTCAAGAAGAAAATCTTGGCAGTTAGAAAGGTATGAGTTACTCATTGATTTACACTCCAGGATCCTTAAAACTGGCACTATCAGAATACTTTGGAATAGAACAGATGGGGGTGGGGGAGAAAGGACAACACAAGATTTCCATACTTGTTTTCCTGAACTATTCGAAAGGGGTGATGCTGGATTCTCACTGGTCTGAGGAGCGACAGGTGAAGTTGGGGGTGATGCTGGATTCTCAGTGGGCTGAGGGGCGTCAGGTGAAGTCTGGGGTGATGCTGGATTCTCACTGGGCTGAGGGGCATCAGGTGAAGTCTGGGGTGATGCTGGATTCTCACTGGGCTGAGGGGCGTCGGGTGAAGTCGGGGGTGATGGTGGATTCTCACTGGGCTGAGGAGCCACAGGTGAAGTCGGGGGTGATGGTGGATTCTCANTGGGCTGAGGAGCCACAGGTGAAGTCGGGGGTGATGGTGGATTCTCACTGGCCTGCGTAGCAACAGGTGAAGTCGATGCTGAATCTGATGGGTTTTNCATCTTGGAAGTGAACTCCTGATTTCCTTCTAAAAAAAGAAAAGACACAAATGATCATCAAATTAACTATCTCAAAACAGACCTCAACTTTTCTGAACAAAATTTTCTTCAGTGAACCAAACACCAAAAAAGTCAGCCATTTCTTCCAATTATATGTAGCTGTAATTTATTCTAATTCTTCTCATATTTTCCCATTTACCTCTCCACATGGTGAAGTAACCAACTTTGTTTCTTTCACGACAAATAAACCAGCTAGTATCTCATTGACTCTCACTTTTCTCCTTCAAAACATCCCCCAAAATTTGCCATTTCGGGAAGGGGAACTATACCTAGTCAAGAATGTTAATCTTTGTTATTAATTTCGTAAATAAGAGCGATACAGCCTGAATCTTGAATCTTAAAAGCTTTGGGCCTAAAACCAAGAATGTGTCCCAAGGTGTCAGAAAGCAGCGTCTGCCCCTTTTGGTTTACTACGGTCAAAGACTCCGCCCTCCTCCCCCACCCCGCCCATCTTCTCCCCAAGCCCCGCCCCTCGTCACCCCCCCCACTCTTCCTTCCCCTCCCTCCTCACCACAGAAAGCCCCCCGCGCCCCACTCAGCTCCTCTTTCCCCACCCCGTCCCCCCACCACAGAAGGCGCTCTCCCCCGCTCCCTTCTCCGCAACCCCGTCGTCCTCCTCCTCCTCTCCCTCCTCTCCTCCGCCTCCCTCGCCACAGAAAGCCCTCTACCCCACAGAGCAGGAGGCCGAGCTCCCGCGGCGCCGGGGAGAGCTTCCCTCTCAGCTATCCCGACACCCGCAGGCCTGCCGCTCAGGCCAGCCCCAGCGAGAAAGCTCAGTACCTTCCTCAGCCATGCTCGCAGCGGCGACACACCGTACACACGACCAGCGTAGCGCCCGCAGGCCACTGACCTCGCCCCGGGGGCGGAGCCTCACCGGAGGAGAGACCTGCGATTGGCTAGCTTGGCTGGAGCAGGCGGATGTGCTCGGTACAGCTCCGACTGCGCGTGCGCGGCGGGCCGCGGGCCTCGGCCAGGGGGCGGGGCGGGGCCGGACGGGAGGCGGGCCCGGCTCGTGATTGGCAGGGCTGGCCGGCGCGCTCCAGGGCTCGACTACGCGCGCGCGGCCGCCAGCCGTGGGGTGGCGTCCATGGACAAAACAATGTTAGGCCCCTGGAGGGACCTGAGGGGGGCGCGCTTCCGCTCGCCACTGCCGTTGGGAGTTGCGGTGCCAGCTGCCTTCCCGAGCAGCTTCCCGGGTGGGGTTGGGGACGGAGTGGGTATCCTCTGGGTGGCGCGCCCGAGAGCACCGCCCTCCGGCCGCGCTCGCCCCCTGGCAGGCTCCGCTTTTCCCACCGCAAAGGCTTTCTCCTCCTCAGACGTGGCAGGGCCGGAAGCCGCGGGGCCCGCTAGGCTCCCTGCTGGATCGGAGTCTATGCGGGTATCTCTGCCCCAAGCAGTAGAGAACACACCCAGCCTGCCTTGCGGACTCGCCCCTTTATTTTGGTCTATGCCCACCCCGGCTTGGCTTCACATGTTTTGGCCAAATCTGAGAAAACATAACCTAAGGAAGTGTCTTACGGTGCAGAACAGGAAGCGGGGCGGTCGATCCGACAGGTTCGGTCTAGAATTCAGGTGCTTGAGAACTAAACCCCTTGCTTGATCCTGGGAGGCCCCTTGCTAGACCCTGGCTCGCTGGGATGCCCCTTGCTAGACTCTGGGGGGGCCCCTGGGAGGCCCCTTGCTAGACCCTGGCTCGCTGGGATGCCCCTTGCTAGACTCTGGGGGCCCCCGGGAGGCCCCTTGCTAGATAGACCCTGGCTCAACTCCTGAGTTGCCCCTTGCTAGACTCTGGGGGGCCCCCGGGAGGCCCTTTGCTAGACTCTCGGAGGGTGCACCGCCTTCTGGTGTGCAGGATGTTCTGTTGCTATGCAACAGCAAAATGAACTAGCTTGGGTGGAGCACTCAGTGTAGAGAAGTTCAGCTGAGTAACTTGTGAGTCACTGGGAAGTTTGTAATAAGTGGCAACTCTCTTTCCGTATATCTGCTAATAGTGGCTTTAAAGTAACCCGAAAGAAGTGATTAGACTCCTAGGCAGTCAGTTAATAAATACAGAACCTAAAGGAACTTAATGAGTTGATTAGATCTGCAAATGTTGCAATTGCCTAGATTAGAGTCCTGGCAACATGGTTTTTGATTTGTTTTGTTTTTGTTTTGTGCTATGGAGTGTAGTGTGGCCGTGGACCTCAGTTTGATGGCTTGGTAAATGAGAACAATATCCACTTCCTAGAGACAGGGAAATTAAATGATAATGTATGAGAGGCAGGTAGAATCATGCAAAATACCAAAGGAACATTTAACAGCATATTCGTCATTCCCTAATTGACTTAAAGCAATGTATCACAAGTTTTTACCTCTTACTTTTCCCAAAAGCATGGATTTTTCAAGAGTGCTACAATAGCTAATATTCAACACAACTTAAGCCATAAATACCAGAAAACTTCAAGCCTTCACATATAATCATTAATAAATTAATGTTCCACTCCTAAATGTTTAAGAAACAGCAACAACAGAATTCATTACTTGGGGACCAGGAGGGGGGTGTTTTGTTTTATGGTTTTTCAAGACAGGATTCCTCTGTAACTCCCCTGGTTGTTTTGGACCTTGTTTTGTAGACCAAATTGGCCTGGAATTCACAGAAATCCTCCTGCCTCTGTCTCCTGAGTGCTGAGATTAAGGGGAAGGCAGTAGAATACATGATTTTATGATACAAGTGTTACTCACTCACTCTCAGATCACTGTGTACAATCATTTCTTCTCATTTTTTCCTCCGTGTGAGTTATCTCATTACAAAAAAAAGGCAGGCTTACTTACCCTGACACTTGAAGCACAAAGCACACTTCATATTCAGGATGCCTTGAGGCGTAAGGGTGAGTTGTTTTTATAAGTCTAAAATCAGCTGCTCCCAAATTCTTTTGTTATTACAGCTTGATCTTAGAGCTGTGCTTTTACTGACTACATAAAGGGAAACAACATCTTGCCTTGCAAATGTTCTGACTTGTTTTTATGTGAAACTGATGTATTAAAATAAGATTGGCCAAGCTTTCCAAGGACCGCTGAACTAGCGCTCAGGAAAACCTGTTAGCTCAGAAATGTGTGTCTGTTGGCTGTTCTCTCTTCTGTGTGCTTTTAAGTGTCAGTGGTCTTCCCATACTTTGGTATTTTACTTACCATACTCAATTTAACGCAAAAGATCTGGAGTATGTATAAATTGCCCCTTCACAAATGAGAGACACAGCTCTGTGATAGGATGCTTGCCTGCCATTCATGAGGCCCTGTGTTCGACCATTAGCCCTAGGGTGGGAGACAGGGACTAAAAGTAACCATTATAGTTTCCATGTGTCTTTAGAGAAATATTTTCTTGTCTTTAGTGACCTGAAATCTATTTGCCTACAAAGAGTTTGCTATTTGTCACAGAGGACATTTTTATTTTCATATGAAATTCTCAAGTAGTAAAAAGTGCTTCCTCGTGAGCCGGAGAACAAAGACTCCTTACCCTACCACAGAGAACAATGGGAGAATTGTCCTAGGATTCAAGGATAACAGTAATTAATTTCATCCACAGTCAGACTTTCTCTGTGTTTTGGGGTTTCTTCAATTCCCAAGGCTACCATTGACTCCATTATTATTCACCAGGGAGTGGTAAAATGTGTCTTCCATTCAAACTGTTGATGGATGGTGACATGGACCTAGAAATCTTTATGAGGGTTTGGTTTTATTATTCACTTTTAAGTGTAAGAAAACAATATTATATCGTCTTTCTCCCTCTCCCTCCCCCGTGCTCCCTGCCTCTCTCTTTTTCCTCATACAACAATAAAGGTATTTTTAAGCACAATTGAAATGTTCAGGAGATTTCTTTTTCTTTTAACCTTGCAGCTTTAGCATTTTTTAAAATCCTAGCATGAACTTAGGATAATTTATTTCATAGACTTTTCTATATTGACAAAAACTTTGTCTCATGAAGACATAGCTAGTATCCAAAGGATTTTTTCCTTAAGATATAAACACTTGTAAACCTATGATTATAAACCATTTAAGTGAAGAATTAAATAAAACCCACATGATAAAATTGATGTACAGCACAAAAATAATTCAGTAGGTTGTCTTAACTATTTACTCAGACATTTTCTTACTGTATGTAAATGGAAAGACACCTTCAAAACTCTTTCTATGTTTCTCTTGCCAGTGGCATCTTACAGACCTCTGCATGGTACGGAGGTGTTCAGTGGCATCTTACAGACCTCTGCATGGTACAGAGGTGTTCTATTGCTTTGTCAGTTCTTAAGTTTCCTTTTGAGAATAATTGACTCTGTGTTGTTTCTTGTTCTTTCCCTGTTGCCTAATGAATTCTCATGGGGAATTAAAGAATGTATGGTTAACTTACTTTTTAAAAAAGATTTATTTATTTTATTTATATGAGTACACTGTAGCTGTCTTCAGACACACCAGAAGAGGGCATCAGATCCCATTACAGATGGTCATGAGCCACCATGTGGTTGCTGGGAATCGAACTCAGAACCTCCAGAAGAGCAGCCAGTGCTCTTAACCACTGAGCCATCTCTCCAACCCCACAATTAATCTACTTTTAGAGATTATCAAATCCTATAGGGTGACCTCTGTGCAATAAATATACATATACATATACATATACATATACATATACATATACATATACATATACATATACATATACATATACATATACATATACATATACATATACATACAAATAAATATACATATAGATATAGATTTAGATCTTCAGCTATATCAATCATAAAAGAATTGTATTTTAAACCACAAGACGAAAGGCCCTTCATTATTTTAGGCATCCATAAGATGTTTGCTTCACTAAATTTGATGGGTACCTAGAGTGAGGAGATATCATGATGAGGGCCAAAGTTATTAGTGTGACAAAACCTTTCCAACACCAGACACCTGGGAAAGCTTCTGCTAACTTAGGTGCAGATTAACAAACAAAAACCCAGTGAGATCCCTTCACATGAAGTTCCTGCTTTTGCGTCCTACCAGATCTGGAGTTTTGTCAAGTCCATTACAGACTAGAGACACAGAAGTCTGGGACTCACTGCTGTCACCGGGTATGCTGCTCCCTCAGAGAGAAATGGAATGGTTCGGCTGATGAAGGAGGGGGGCTGTGTGGGATGAGAAAGGGGTGGCGGTGGCAGGAGTGTGAGGCTATGAGAGGAAAGAGTAAAGGTGCTGCTCAGGACCACTTCTTTCTCAGATCCTCTATCAACTCGGAAATGTCATCCCTGCATTCATCTGAGGGGAAAACCATCTGGTTAACCTAAATTCACATATTTGATCCGGTACTCTATGTCATTCAAAGCTTGCTGAGGTGGGAAAGAATGGAGCCCAAGCAGCAGCAAGATCTAAAACGTGGTAGAGTGGTCTCCTACCTCCCAGTTCATGATTCCCCTTCCCACTAAGAAAGTCCCCAATAAATGTCTACCCTCAGGACTGAAACAGTAATGAGAGGCAGGGAGAGAAGACTGAACTGACATGTTTACCAGCACATCAAACAGACTTCAAGACTGTGAAATTATCACGGGAGCTGCTCTTTCTCAAACTTCAGTGTGGTTAAAGATGATTATAAGACAAGTCCTGTTGCTCAAGGATTTGCAGCTGTGGCGTGGGCACACTCGCCTCTTCATTCATCTTCCTACTTCCTAGAGTCTACACACTGTTCTTCTTTCCTGCTGTATGTCCAGGCCCTACAACTTGTCAGTGATGTTGTTAACTAGCTTTCTGGCCCCATTACATTGCTGGCGCTATCAGTAAATAAAACACAAGCTTAATGATGGTCCTGGTAGTTCAGAATTGGTATGACTTCACTAATTTTTTTGATAGATAAATATTGTTGACACAAAAACATAGTTCTCATCTCACAGAGGATAAGAAATAACTTGTTTTGGACCCAAATATGAGTGGCAGTTTCCTGGGAACACATAATCAGGTTGCCCCAAATACCATGTTCAATTCTAACCAGTCAATCTTCTCTGTTGAGTGTCTAATGCAGCTGTAGCTTCCCGACCCCTGAACTTCAGTTAACAGCTTTATGGAAAAGAAGCAGAGGGTAGAACCCTTACCTGGTCCTCCAGCTTTACCCAGCTATTGGGATTCTCTTAACACAACATGACGAAAGATGATACCTTGCTTCTAACTCAGTTTCTAATTAGTTCTGCTTCTTGCTCATGGCTTCCCTTCTAGCTACTGTGATATTGCCTCTCAAGCACCTCCACAGTCTCACTTCCTCCAAGTCCAGTGTTCTTTCTTCACAGGTACTTTTTGCCCCATCTTAACATCAAGGAACGGGCCACTGAAAGAACTCTTCCCCAACGCCCAGCTGCACAAACTCAGAGATGGACAGTGACATTTCCGCATCGTCCCCTTGCACTGTCGGGACTTCCCAATCTATACCCTTCTAGGAATGCTGGATATTGGAAATGCAGCGTCCCTGCTGCCCCCAGAGATGGTCCAAGGTGAGGAGACCACAGGGCCAGTACAGGAGTGGCCCAAGAGGAAGTTTGTATTTCTTTGGTCTGTCATATTAGCATTCACTATTCCCAGATGTTAAGGAATATAGATTTGGGTTGTAGATTAGAGGGCAGATAATCACATACACACGCTAATTAAACAAATTACAAGCTACATATGAGATTAAAAAAAGAAAGAAAGAAAGAAAGAAAGAAAGAAAAAGAAAAATAGAAAAGCCATCCTCGCTGTGGATTGGCATCCTCTGAAATGCCTTCTTAGCCCAACTCTGGGCCACTGAAACAGTTTTTGAACTTGTGTGCACACGTTTGAGATTTTTGTTAAGCTGCCAAATCTGCAGTACAACGATAATTAGCATAAGGCTTGTGTAATTAAACTACACCGAAAGGAATGAATTTGAATCTTTGGCGTGATGCTCTCTTCTTTTAAAGAAGAGGGAGGAGGAGGGGGGGAGGGGGAGGAGAGGGAAGGAAGGGGGAGGGGAGGGGAGGAGGGGAAGGGGGAGGAGGCAGAAAAGGAAAGTAACATCATAGGTTCATAATTTCCTCAGGACCACTATCTACAGGTTTGGAAGAGACATCAGGGTGACCCTGTGTCATTCCAATAATTCCCCACAGGGACGGTTTCTTTTCAGGCATATTTTTAGGCACTGATTTTCAGAATGGATCAATCAATTCATTTTAAAAATCAACGTCACCCTATCTGCTGTGAATACTTCCTATTTTTTACAATGTAAAAGACTCTGTCTTATATTTTTTTTTCCTTCCTCATGATACAATTAAGCTTCCCAGAACAGATAAAGAACATTTATTCTAGAAAAATAAGTTCAAGGATATCAAACAGGAAGTCCAGCGAATTGGCACCTGGTGGCTTGATTTTGATGAGTGAGAACAAAACAAAACAAGACAAAACAAACAGCACGTTCACGTTTGAAAGAGCCCAGGTCAGGGCTGTGCGAATTAAGGAGAGTATTTGGAAGGCTGGAATTGAGTGTCGTCGGCAGGTTAGCAGCTCCCAAAGCAGGCTTCAAGCTGATACAGCAAGCATCCCTGGACCATGTGTTCCCACATGAAGTAAGGCCTCTTGAGTGCTCAAACATTCTTTTGCCAAGAACTGTGTGGGAGGGGACAGGGAGAGATAGGGGGGTGGGGTGGGGAGGAACTGTTTCTTGCTCTGAAGCAAAAACAACCCTGCTTCTAGAACACTTATTTTTCATAAGAGATTACTGGCATGTTTGCTCCATAAAAATAGTTATTCTGCAGATTCAAACTGGATTTTGAGATATAAACAACAGACAAAACACTATTGATTTTGAGTACATTGACAGAACTTAACTCTGGGAAAGTCATGTTCTTAAGGTCTTTTCATATCATTGGACATAAAGTATTATTGGACATCAATATTCTGCCATTAATAATGATATAAGCAGGTACTACAGATATATGTGTGCTTTGTTAGGAGTGGTGGGATACCATAATAACCAGGCTCAGCCTGATTACACCTTGTAAATTTGATAAGCTGCACTTTGTAGTAGGGAGATTTGGAGTGGGTTCGGTGGTCAAGCCTCACACCTCGCTCCTTTGAGCTTCCGTTTGTGCTCCAGACCTCGTCCACGTTGATTCTAGTCACTGTGTGCACTGAGCCGGGGGTGGGGGGTGGGGGGTGGGATGGGTTGTGGTCACAAGTGGAGGAGGGGAGGTTGCTCGAATCTTTTCTAAATAGAGGTAACCATGGGATGTGAGTTTGAGACCTGTGAGGAAGTCTTTGGAGATTTGGGGTTGAACGTAAGCTTTGGTGAGTAGAGGTGAGACCTGTTATGTTTGTAACATTTCCCCATCTTGACTCATTCCAGTGGTAAGATGGTCTCAGCATAGAAGAGGGATAAGTTAGTCAGAGGATCTGAGCTCATTTTCAACCCTGGTTGTTCACATTAGCAAACACAACGAAGCTCCTTACCCTCACTTCTCTCTCTGACAGACTTTGAACAGAAAGTGATCTCCATGCGAATCTGTGCTGCCATGGCTCCAGGTTGGGTTCATTTTGGCATTGCATAAATCATGTTTTCTCCAGAGAAATAGTTACGGGTAAAATGTCCTATTAGCAAGGACCATGATAATACCACATAAGGTATGCTAGTGGCTCTGGGGGCAGGGAATAAACATATATTAAAGATTTCACAAATTAGACACCAGTGTGTATCATATAGATTCAATCAGAGCCAGCCCTGGAAAGTGTTGGCGTAGAAATAATTTTCACTCATGACCTCCCTTCCTTATGTCTTCACTGAGACAAGGTTTCATTATGTAGCCTAGGCTGGGCTTTATCTCTTCTTTTAAAAATACATATGGTTTGGTTTGGTTTTGCTTGCTTGTGTATGTATTTGTGTGTGTGCCATGTGTCTGCAAATAACTGTGGAAGCCAAAAACAGCATCCGATCCCTTGGATGCTGGAGTTGCAGGTAGGTGGGAACCATCCCACATGGATGCTGGGAACCAAACTCAGGGCCTTTGCAAGAGCAATAAGCACTCTTAACCACTGTGCCATCTCTCCAGGTGTGGAATGCTTGATCTTCCCGCCACAGTCCCCAGAGTGCTACGATTTCAAGTAGATTGAAGATCACTCTTCACAGATCACCTTCCCACACCCGGGGCTTCAGACTCAGTCTCATCAGTCAGTTCTTATCATCCTGGCCACGTTCCTGATGTCTAAAAACTGAAATCTTAAGGGAGAAAAAAGACTTGGAGTTTGTAGTCATTCGTTTGGTTTTGGTTTTGGTTGCTCACAGTGTCAGTGGGCTCAGTCCAGGGTGGCTTTGCCCTGTGTGCTTGGGCAGGATATCGTAATTGGCTGAGCGTGTGACAGAAGGGATTCTTTGCCTCCTGTCAAACAGAAAGCAGAGAGCAAGTGAGGGACAGGGGTCCAAGTCTATCCTTCAAAGCCATGGCCCCAGAGACTGCTCTAACTAGATCGATCCCTCCTCCACAGTTCCACAGCCTCCAAAGTAGCACTGCCACCTAGAGAGCAAGCATTCAACAGGGAAACCTATGGGGATGTTACACCCAGGTCTTGGGAACCCTAGAAGAACTCTAAGAATTGCAAGTCCAGTGTAATATAACAAAGAGACTTTATTCACGAGTCAGACCCGGATCGCAAGCCTTCCCCACTGCACAGGTTAGGAATGCGGTGACAGGGGGCTTAGAGTATTTATTCGCCCACATGCATAAGCAGGGATCCTCAGGCTTTGGGGATAAGTGACAGGGGAGGTGACAACGGGAAGCCATCCTTCAAGCCTGATATCGTTTGTTCAAACAGCAGGAGCAGAATCATGCAGCTGGGAGGGGGACTCTTCTGACCTGGGAAGTAACGTCATGGTGCTATCAGAAGTTAGTGTACTTTTTTACAAACTGGTCACAGCTGACTGGGAACACTTACTTGCCCTTCTCTCATGGTCCCAGAGTGGACCTCTTATCTTTTCAAGGATGCTTGGTCCTTGTTTCCCTCAAGGACGGGAACCCTCAGCACCAGAGGAATGTTAGTTATCTATCAAGGAGAGTGTCAGTCTCTATGACACAGAGGCTGGATATGTTGCAGTTTGTCTGTTCCCAAAGCCGACATCTGCCACTCCCCCTCCCGGGGCCGGGGGAGCGGAGTCTGTTAGGGGGAAGGGAGTGCCACCATGAAAGGGGAATTGCAATATTCCAGTGCCAGGCTGGGCCCTCTCCGTTTGCCTTCTCTGAAAGGCCTGAGGCATCTAGGCTGGGAAAGTGGGAAGGGGAGGGAAGCACTGTGCAGGCCGCAGGAAAGTGCAGAGGCAGGTTTCCTGCATCTCTTCTGGGAGACTTCATATTCCAGTCATCATGTTGTGGGATATCCACCAGAGAAGACTGCTCCCGAGCACCTGGTTTCATCTTTCATCTGTGACGTCACGGATGAGCACCTGTAGGTTGGCATCCAGCAAGAGGTCATCATCAAGCAGAATTGATGGCTGATGGGGTTGGGTTTCTCAAACGGGACTCAAGGGTGGTCCAGGAGTAGGACCTGGTACTGGGTCACACAGGCATTAGACAGCCAGCATTCTGGTGTTTCTCAGAGGAGGGTCTCAAAGGCCTCAAGGGGTGCTGTGGGAAGATCATCTTGACCCAGAGTTAACCTTTGTGTTTATTGTTCTGTGTTAGACCAGCAGTAGCTGCCACAGCTCTTAGATAGGTGGGCCATCCTGTGGCTACAGGGTCCATTGGTTTGGGCAGACACATCACAAGGGAATTGCAGGGGCCCAAAGTTTGGGTTAAACCCCCTTTTGTCTTTTGTTTCATGGACAAACAGGTTTAGCACACCAGGAACTACTTGGGCAGGAGCTGAAGTCAGAGCCGGGTCTTTCAAGCTTCAAATGTCCTTGTTTAGTAGCAGTCCGGATCAGGGTCTTAGTGCCCCTCTTTGTGCTGCTGTACAGAGGACTTGCTGTTTCCTTCCGCAAACTGGTATTCAGAGGCCTCAATATCCTGCTGCTCCTAGGAACTCTAGCGCCTCTCTCTTAGTCTTTGGGTCTGGGATCTGAAGGAGAGCAGTAATTCTACTCTGAGACAGGCTCCTGTTGCCTCCCCTCAGCTGGTAGCCAAGACCAGCAGCCTCTGGTGCACAAAGTTGGGCTTTCAAGGTCTGTAACTCTTGCAGGGGTTCCTTGGTGGTCCTTTTATACTTTTGGTTTTAAAGGCTAGAGGAGGTCATTTACATATTGTAAGCATATGGTCTCGGGGAGCCTCCGATGGAAAGGCAGGAGGTCCACATGTACTGTCCATCAAACAGGACTGGAGGTTTTCTAAATTCCTGAGGCCACAAGTTGCCTACTGTAACCTCTCTCAAGGTCTGTCCATTTTAAAGCAAAGATGGGTTGACTCACCTCTGCCTATGGGAGGGTTCAAGACACTGCACCTGTTTCTCTGGAGGAATCAGACTCATGAGAGTCAGAGGTCCCAGGCTTCTTCATAGTCAGACATATTCCAGTGTGACCAATGGGGCACCAGGATGTCTTTTTCTCTGAGCCAGGCAATAGGGACTGCAAGTTTCTTTTTGTCTCCAGGGTCTTTGGGCATTGTTTAATCTGGGTGGAGGTAGCTGAACTGGTTAGTTGAACAATTACAGGAACTTGATGTTGGGCCAGTCCTGGGGGGTTGGTTTCTGCCCATACTCCGGGGAATCTTTGATGTGACTCTGAGAGATAGTCTAACTATATCTATTGGTTATAGACAGAACTTTCTACTCTTCTGATAGAGGCTAAGACATCAAGTTTGTGCTGGGTATCTCTAAGTTTAACCATGTCTCATTATCAGAGAAGGTGGCAATGGCTTTCAGTTTATACAAAAGGCCTTGTCCCAATCAGTTGACCTTTGAGCTACCTCCATCAACTGGGACCTGCCTATACCTTTAACCTTTCTAACTTTTAAAAGTTTTTTTTTTCTAATATCTGGGGCCAACTGGGTGACAAAGAAAATCTTTTTAGCAGTAGCCTTTAATGAGTCTTTAAAAAAAGAAAGAAAGAAAAAAAAGACCTAGTGAAAGTTGTTCAAAGTCTCCTTGGTCTGTGTTGGACAGAAGAGAAAATCTGTCCTATCCAGGCTGCATTGTCTTGCCATGATCCCCTCCCTTGGCCTGGGAGTGGTCGTTCTACATTTTTTTTTCTTCAGAGAATGGTGGGATTTGAGTTTTCCAATTATACAGATCGTTGGTTGAAAAGAAGAGATACATCATGAAGGAGGAAGGTGTGGAGCGTTCTCTTCTCCTCTGAGCTCATCCCAAGGGAACTCTTTCCTTCCCTGGCTGCTTGGAGCAGGTCGGGGAGCAGAGGGAGTGCGCGCCTTGGGGGACTATTTCTCAGGCCCTGTGTGCATTCCACTTTGATGGCAGGGAGGCCCTTCATCACCTCCACACAGGGACCAGGACTAACCCTGACCTGAGCAGGAGCCAAGTGAGCGCTTCACAAGGCAGAGGACTCGGGGGGGGGGGGGTTCCTCTGGATGGCCTGGCAGTGCCAAAAAGATTCAGGTCCCCAATATGAAAGAGTAGGTCTAAGCCAGGAAAGGTCTCAGAGAAAGCCACAGGTCAATACATGGAAACAGAACTGACATAAATTCATAGGAAGTCACATACACATGGGGAGCGGGGGTGGGGGAAGACAACCAGGGGTGGCCATCACACATCCATACACATGGGGGAATCTAGTGACATCTCACATGGATCCTGGACACTGAATCACCTGCTACCCCTGACCTTTCCTATGTGTCTAAACAAAAGATACCTTAACCAGACTTACCTCCGGAGGTAACAGGCCAGGCAACTTTCTGTTTTCCTTTGGGGTTGGAAGTGTCGGGTCCCTCCAAAGCATAGGCAGTGTTTGATCAAAGGGAGTCTTAGGGATGTGGGACTCAGGATGCGCATCCCCTAACTGAGACTGTGAGCTCCTTGACCTCACTCTTCCCTACTCCTAGGGACTCTGAGACCCTTGGTGTCTTGAGTTCTGGTCTCTGGGATCTCAGTGGGGGCTCTAGAAATGTAGGGTATCCACCAAAGAAAGCTGCTAAGGCATGGACATAAGCCAATAGAACGGATTTATTAGACAGCCAGCAACTGCACTGGGTGTTTGGGATCCCAGTGTAACACTGAGCCTTTTCTCCTCATGAACTTTTAAGCACAAAAACCATATTCTAGGTTGACATACTTCAGTTAACAGGAACGATTAGCCAGAAGCAGAACCACAGAAGCCAGGAAGCAAGGTTAGTGCATTTAGAGACTTCCCCAGAGCTATGTACTTTGATAGATTAGGTCCTTCTCTTCATTTTGACAAGAGATACTGTCTGCATGTTGAATTTTATGATATGACCTGAATGGTACTTCCATCATGGAGTCAGTTGTGCTAAGCTGTTGGTGACTACTAAAGGATGAGGCCCTGTTACAGTAATATACACATACCTCGTGCCCACTCCTCTTCTGAGCTAGCATATGTTGTCCATGTAGCCAGCAAATAGAATGAAGTAAGGTTGGTAGAAATCAACCTGTTATTCTAGCCGTAGGAAAACAAATCAGACAGTATGGCATATGTAAGTATATGTTGGGTAGCACACAGAAAAATACCGATTTCAAATTCAAGCTTGTATACAAGTACCTATTAGCCTACTGCACTCTGTTAACACACAAATACTATTTGTCAATTAAGAATACAACTTAGAAAAATATACAAGTTTTGCTAAATACCATGCCAACAGTATAATATCTAAAAAAAGATAGAGACACGAGTCTTTTCAGGAATGACATAAGAAGATACATGTTTAACTTCTCTGAAAAACAGATGTTTTGTTTGTTTGTCCCATTTATCCATTTTATTTGCCTGAATTGTCTTGCCCCTCACTCCCTGCACAGGAGGATGAAGCAGGAGAATCAGAGTTCAAAGCTAGCCTTGGCTATAGAGAAGAACAATTCTGAAGACATGTAAACACATAAATATCCCAAGCCCAGCAAACCCTTTTTGAATGTCTACTGTGTTTGGCCATCTTCTTGCTAGCATGATGCTAGGGTTAAAGGGACCATTATGCTTTGAGTGACAAGGTCGGGAGTGCTAGAGAGGAGAATTGAGAAGTCTGGGCATGAAGAAGCCAAGCTGACCAGGTGGAATGAAGGACAGGAGAAAAGGAACAAAGTCAGTCTTAGTCTTGGCAGCCTCTGGCTGGCACCCACTGGGTCTTCCTGAAGAACATGTGCGGGCACTATTTCTCTTTCATGGATTGTTCTACTTTCTCTAACACAAGTGATTAAATCACAGGTAAAGATAGTTCTTACCATCTACTCCAGGAAGGTACTGCCACAGACAGTCCAACAGTTCTCAGGGGACTGCACGGCAGTTCTCAACCTATGGGTTATGTCCCCTTGGGGGTTGAATGACTCTTTCACAAGGGTCGCCCAAGACCATCAGAAAACGCAGATATTTACATTATAAAACTTATGCCAGGAGGAAAATGATAGCTATAAACTAGCAATGAAAATAATTTTATGGTTGGGGTTTCACCACAACATGAGGAACTGTATCAAAGGATCACAGCATCAGGAAGGTTGAGATCCACTACATTAGAGCCTTCTTCAGCATTTCAGAGTATACTGAAGACCAGCGGAAACATCCAGCCTCATGGGCTGAGTAGCTCCTGGATTCTAGGACTCTCCATTCATAGCCTGCCTTTGTTGCATTAGCCTGTAAGACATTCTAATAAATCTATGTATAGAGAGATCATTTTATAAGTGGTTACTCTAGAGAACCCTGACTAATACACAAAGAGTCTGCATCCTCACTGTGGGATTCATGGCGTTATTGTAACATCGTCTACATTGTGGCTTTTATACCCTTCTCTTTTTGTGCAGATCATGGTAGAAAACACTCTAAAAGGAAGATCGAGTCCACCATGATTTGTGACAGAAGAGTCACCTTACCTAATGAGCATGTCACCCATGTCCTAAGTATTCCTTAAAACTTTAAAACCCCACAGTGTAGACCCCAATATGAAGCTCTGCCTGGGGACTCCAATTCTTGAGAGTGTTCAGTTCAGCTTCTCCAGCTAAACTGCTGCTTCGCTGGATAAACTTTCACTTAAACTCTGCCTCTTGACTGAATTCATACCCGAGAAGAGTGGGACAGAGACCCCCACATCTGCCACAGTATAACAAAATGAGATATGGCTTTAGTTCATGATTTTCTACACACCTTTAATCCAGATCTTTTGAGTAGGGAAAATCCAGGTCCACAGAGCACCTTGACCATCAATGGAACTATGTGGCCCGCTGTTACCAGGGCCCACTGTCTGCAGACTTGGAGCTCCAAAGAGGACTGTTCAAATGTCCACAGGCAGCCCAGGTCGTTCCTCTCCTCAGCAATCATATCTTAAAGGAATCTTTCTTCATAAATACATTTGTTTTAAAAGAACAAGATGTCTGCTGCCCGTAGTTCTACTGTCTGGGGTTTACTTACACATGAGGTTTAAGAAGATATACCTGGTCTCACTCTCCATGTGAGCACCCCAAAGAACAGGCACCAAGAGAAATGGGGACTTGAGAGGAAGGACATCCTGCTGTAGCTACATGCTCCGCCAGCCACTGAGAAGCAGGAGCAAGCAATGACCATCCTGCACCTGAGCCAGAAGCTGCTCAAGCCCTGGAAACCACAACCATTACCTATTGACTCCGACATCCTCTGCAGCTCAGAGTCACCTGTCTCTTTCTCTTGATGAGCAGGTGAGGCTGGAACACGCACTCATCTGTCCGTCTGTCCATCCTTCATCAGATGACAGAGTTGGCTGCTACTTTTTTGGTGTCTGTCCTTCTGTGTTTCTCTTATTCAGAGGTGTGAAAAAGGATTACAGAATTTCATTATTCAGATACATAGGAAGGCTTGAAGAATAGAGTGTTATTTTAGGGACCCATGTCCAGCGTTTCTGGATGATCTCATCCTACTGGGCACCTGGATGAAAACATCAGTTTGAGCCAAGCATCGGTTTTGTAAATAATGCTTTACGTTTAAGGAGCTATCATAATTATATATTTAGTCTGCATTTTTTGCTTATTTTTGTCTTCATTGCTGGTGTTATTACTGGGAAGTGAAACTGATATGCTAACAAACATTAGGAATAGCAATTCTACCTTCTGATTACAGTTGGATTTATTTTTTAAATGCTTGATATTTAACTTGACCATTTCTAATTTATTTATTTTGTTCATGTGCATGTGCCTGCTTCCCTGTATGTGCACCCTGTGTGTGCAATACCCATGGAATCCAGAAGAGGGTGTTTGATCCCATGGAACTGGAGTTACATGTAGGTATGCGCTGCCCAATATGGGTGCTGGGGATCAAGCCTGGGCCCTCTGCAGTATTAACAGCTGAGCCATGTCTCCAGCTAGTTTTACTTTCAAAAGCAAGGAGAATTAAGAATTCTTTTGAAATTTTTTCTTGGAAAGGTCTTACTTTTTTTTTTTTTTTAAAGATTTATTTATTTATTATATGTAATTACACTGTAGCTGTCTTCAGACACTGGAGAAGAGGGCGTCAGATCTTGTTACGGATGGTTATAAGCCACCATGTGGTTGCTGGGATTTGAACTCTGGTTATAAGCCACCATGTGGTTGCTGGGATTTGAACTCTGGACCTTCGGAAGAGCAGTAGGGTGCTCTTACCCACTGAGCCATCTCACCAGTCCCCGGAAAGGTCTTACTTTTTAATGTAGCTACTGACCCTTAGTATTGTAAGCATGCCACAAACAAAGCCTTAAGTCCACAGAATCTTCCCTGTGTTCTTCTCTACCTGGGACTTAACTAGATTATTCTTCTTCTTCTTCTTCTTCTTCTTCTTCTTCTTCTTCTTCTTCTTCTTCTTCTTCTTCTTCTTCTTCTTCTTCTTCTTCTTCTTCTTCTTTTTTTCCTATTAAGTAAACTAAAAAAAAAAAAAATCTCAAAAGGCATAAAAAAGAATGATCAAACTGAGTATGCGTGTAAGGCTATTCAGTTCCCTGGACTTGGAGTTAAAGACAGTCGTAAGCTGCCATAGGTGTTGTATTCTGCCTACATGTATATGCGTGTAAGGCTATTCAGTTCCCTGGACTTGGAGTTAAAGACAGTCGTAAGCTGCCATAGGCGTTGTATTCTGCCTACATGTATATGCATGTAAGGCTATTCAGTTCCCTGGACTTGGAGTTAAAGACAGTGGTAAGCTGCCATATGGGTGCTAGGAATTGAACCCAGGTCCTTTGGAAGAGCAGCCAGTGCTCTTAACCACTGAACCATCTCTCCAGTCCCCTGGTTAATTCTTATACAATGAGCATTACAGTAACAAAATGAAACATTTAAAACTTACATGACCACCCAAATAGATGGTTGTGACAAGCGCTGGCTCCACAGGTGAAGTGCTAGCTGTGCAAACCTGTGTTCATATCCCCAGCATCTACATAAAAAGCAGGGCCAGGCCAACAGATGGCTCAGTGGGTAAAGGCACTCACTACCTGAGGATGCAAGCTGATGCCCTGGGAGTGATCTCTGGAACTCAAAAATGGATGGAAGGAGAGAAATGACTCTACCACTGGCCTCTGACCTCCACACCTGTGCCACAGCACGTGTGCATAACACACACACACACGGGGGGGGGGGCTGGAGGCCAGATAAATTTGAGATACTTTCTCAAACAAAACACAAAAAGAACACAAAAAGCACTGGAGTAGGCTGTGTAGCTCAGTGCCAGGGCATTTGCACAAAACAGAAGATATAATATAATATATAATGCTAGAAAGAAAATCAATGATGAAAGAAACTTCTTTATCTGATAAAGGATTTAATTTTAAGACTCATGATCAATATGGTGGTGAGATACTGAATTTTTACCTTAAAATTGAGAATAATCAGCTGGGCGTGGTGGCGCACGCCTTTAATCCCAGCACTCGGGAGGCAGAGGC
>NC_034590.1:159055973-159060801 GCF_900095145.1 Mus pahari | reverse complement strand
ACACACACACACACACACACACACACACACACACACACACACACACAGCATTCCATGAGCATTCAGAAGCAAATGGGAGAAGGTTGGTGATATTTTAAATGATAATTTAGAAAAGAAAACATATTCATGGCCTCAAGAAATGGGAAATAAATAAGACATAATTGATTAATAAAAGATTGACTGGGTCAGCTATATTAAAAGTTGTGTTTATCAAAGGCATTTAGTGAAGTCAAAGTGGATGCCATAAACTAAGAGATGAAATTTAGTGTGTGTGTGTGTGTGTGTGTGTGTGTGTGTGTGTAACTGATAAAACAAATAAGGGAAAAAAATTCTCGCAATTCAAATGCTCGAAAAATTTGAGTAAATATTTCATTATAATGATATGTAAATGGTCTGTAAATATTAAAAATAGAATAATCATTAAAATTGTCAGGGGAATTCTGATTAAGACCACAATGAGGAAAAAACCACATGCTTATCTAAAGGGCAGAAGTGAGAAAGACCGAAAGACAGCCCACACAGGGTTAGTGTGTATGTAGATTAGCCATTGGTGGCAAGGGAAGGAAAATCCGTACAATTATCATGTAAAATCTAAAATTATTTTCTAAAACTAAATGCACATGCACCCTCTATCCTGAAAATGTTGCTCTAGGCACACGGCCAGCGGGAATTTTATGCACATGTTCAAAAAACAGACACAAGAATGCTTGTAGCTGTATTTTTCTTAACTGTCACAGCCTGAAACAACTCAGATGCTATCCACACAGAATAAATAAATTTCCATCTACTTACACAATGGGAAAGTATAAAGGAATGGAAATATAGTACACGAATCCCACGGGCAGCTTTCATTAGTACGGTGTTCAACAAAAAGAGCCAGACCCTCCCCGACCCCAAACAAAACAGACAGTATTACTCTTTTATTAATTGTAAGACAGACAAAACTAGGTTACAGTGTTAGAAGTTCCTGATAAGTGGGGTTTCTGGGGTGTAGGCAGTGTTTGGTGCTTACTGTAGGTGGTGTTTATGTGGGAGCACTCACTCTGTGGGTACTCAGGGAGCTGGGTATTTATGGTTTGTATATTTCTTCTGTATGCATTTTCTTCTTTTATGTCAAAAAAATGATGAAAAATTAGACTGTGGCAATGGCTCAGTGGTTAAGAGCACTGGTTGCTCTTCCAGAGGACTTGAGTTCAATTCCCAGCACCAGCAAGGTGGCTCACAACCACCAGGAACTCCTGCTGCAGGGATCTATGCCCTCTTGACCTCCAGCAGCAAGGAGTGTGCTTCACCGACATGCCTGCGGGCAATAAAATAAAACTATAAATAAATTAAAAAATGTAAACAACTAAAAGCATTTCAGGATGCACCCCTGTTTCTGAACTCAGCGATACATTCTGCAGCTGCATGGAGTTTTCCTACAAATTATGTGGTGATTACATAGTATTTACACACTGAAATACTTCTTCTAAATTAACATAATTTATTTTTAGACTCTTTGGGGCTTACAGAAGAATTGAATAGGAAAATATTTTTCATATGTGCCCTCACCTGTACCACAAATATACAAGCACACACCTCATTGGCATCTAGCATCATGACTGTGGTATAATTTGTTACAATGGCTGAGGAATACTGAGACACTCTTTTTTTTTTTTTTTTTTATTATATGTAAGTACACTGTAGCTGACTTCAGATCTTTTTACGGATGATTATGAGCCACCATGTGGTTGCTGGGATTTGAACTCCAGACCTTCAGAAGAGCAGTCGGGTGCTCTTACCCACTGAGCCATCTCACCAGCCCATACTGAGACACTCTTACTCATTGAAGGCCACAGTTGACACTAGGATTTACTCAACTATGTTTAAAGGCCCAATAAATATAAAATTAAAAAAAGAAAACCTCATTGTGGTCAGACAATTTTAATTAATGCCACAATGAGATACTACCACATAATTACCAAAGAGGCAAAATTGGCCATACCAGTATTAGTGTGGCCAATATAGAAGAGACTGTGACTCTTAACTTGCTAGTGGGAGTGTAAGTTGGAACCACTGCCATGGGACCCAGTCTTGTTACATTGTACGGCTGCTAGCATGTATACAATGATAGGTATCCATCACTAGGGTCAGGCAGGTCGTTCTAAGTTGATCTCGGTTCCTCAGCTTTGTCCTGCTTCTATAGCAGTTACTCACTTCCGTTACTGATTGGGGTTTTGTTTTGTTTTGTTTTTACTTTTTATTGGTTCTTTATAAATTTCACATCATGCACCCCAATCCCACTCATCTCCCACCACCAACCACCCTTACAATCTCCACCACCACCCAAACTCCGAACAGAGAAAAAAAAATCTCATTGTGGGAGCTGTAGTGTGTCCCAGTGTGTCCTTTGCTTACAAATGTTCATTGCAGTGACTCTTTGGTCTGGTATGAGACCTCTGGCTTCTGCTACTCTATCAATACTGGAACCCCAACCCCAACCCCCAGAAGTCCTCTCAGAAATCTTGTCCCCGTGTGTCATGGAGGTCCTGTAGTTTGGGATCTGTAGGACTGGCCCTTCATGAATTCCAGCATTTCATGGATGGGGTAGATGTTGGGGTGAGTCAATTTAAATCCCTGGATCTGGACCTGAAAGATATCCGAGCTGGTCAGTCCACTGACTCCCTCAATCTCACGCCCTCAGGGCTGGCTCATCAGCAACCCCTGTAACCAGGGCCAGCTCTACCCTGCTGCCCAGGTGTGGTGCAGGGCACACTCTCCCAAGTGTTACAGCTGGTGAGGGGCAGGGACAGCTCTCCTGCTCTCATGATCCCAGGGCCAGGTCTGCAGGTGTTGAAGGGAGACAGGGAGGGGAGGAAGGCACCCCCATCCAAGCCACCACATGGGGGACAAGAAGTAGGGACAGGTCTCCCACACTGCTGCAGGACCAAGGACCCAGATGTAGCCTTTGGTGGCAGCACAGGGCACGGTCCCGGGTGGCATCACCGGCTACTCACATCAGCGGTTCCTCACTACCCTCCAGTCTCCAGTTCTGCCTCTTTTCATTGTGCCCATGTCCTTCTGCTTCTCTTTCTCTTCCATTTCTCCACCACTTACTTGCTCCTCTTAATGGATCCCAAAGTCCTGAGTGTCTGGAGTTGTCTCAGGAGTGGTCTCAGGAGTGCCGTGTCCCTCTCATGCGCTATGACTCTGGGCGGGGGTCATCTCAGGCATGACCTGTCTCCCATCCCCAGGCCTGTGCTGCACTAGACTGTCACCCGGCCTGCCAGAGTAGCCCCATGCTATCTCAGACTCACTCCCACCTATCTCAGGCTTACTCCTGCCTGGGGCCTAGAGGTCCCAGGTTGGGGACGGGGAGGTGTTCTTCTAGTCCCTGGCTTTCGCAATCCCGGAAGCCCACCCTGGCCTTCTTGGTGCAGAACTGGTGATCATCTCAGGCCTGCTGATTTCCGGGAATGTTAGGCTATTAATTGTTCAGATGTCCATAGATCAGAACACTGAGTGTAGGCAGAGCCTCTTTCGGCCACATACTCCGGCGCATGTGGCACAGCAGCCACCTGCAACCCTTCTAGAGGCAGGGGCATCACTGATGGGTTTTATCATCTTTATAACTATAGCTATGTGTTTCCTGGGGATGCTGTGAATTTCTTATACCATTAACTAATGGTATAAAGGAAATAGCAGGTATATAAAAACTTAGGGTCAAGTAGCTGAGCTATTAGTTTCCAGGCCTAAAACTTCACTTGTCCTTGCTAGTTGGGAAGATGTGTTAATGTTCTCAGGCATGTTTGAGGGAACACTGGCCGTGTGCCATTCTGCGCAATCTCCCACAGTCAGGCTTCTGTGAATCATGTGTTGGTTCTGAATCAACACATGCTCAGGGCAAGGATGTGCCAGCTCCTGCTCCTGGCTCAGCCATCTCACGAGGCTCAGCACGCTTTTCTACGTGAGCCCTGACTGTAGAACCTTGGCATGGGGGGTTCGATCTCTGACTCCTTCCACCGCATTCCCGAGGATGACATCTTAGAGATGACTAACGCTCTGACGGGAAAGGTAGACAGCCGTTCTTTCCTACCCAAAAGGAATAGGTCAGGATGGCTTCGGGTAAATGCTCAAGACTACAGGGGAAATTCAAAGCCTACATTTTGGTCCTTAAGAGTGAACTTTGTTGGATATATTCACCCTAAACACTGAGAGAGTAACTAGCTCATTTTTTAGTTATTGAACATAACAACTTTGGGTCCCCATCCTTACTACAAGGGGAAAAGAGCAGGCCAAAGTTGTTGAGATGAGTTTACCAATATTTTAAACTGAACATATGGAAATTACATAGCCTCCTGGTGGTTGCCCAGTTCACAATGTTGGAAGCCCGTCACAACAGCTTTAAGCTGCTTTTTGATAATGTCATTGACTTTTATATTACATCAAAGCATTGTGAAAGATTAGATTCATGCTAGGCTTGGTGAAGTTTCTTTGTAAAAAAAAAATTATTAAAACAAAAGAATTGTGGGGGAATTACTTAGGACACTAAGAAAATAAAATCATTGAACATTCCCATGTCCGTTTTTATACCCGTAATCACAATGATAAGGACTTCCTCCGATGGTTCTTTCAGGATCTACCACTAAGCAGTGTGCGTAAAAGCTGAATTTTGTTATGGCAAAACAGATGTGAATGCTTCACACATGTCAACTCTGTTTTCTCCAACTCTTCCTCCTGGAGCTCACAGGAGTCTCAGTCTCCTCTCTCTGTCTCTCTGTCTCTCTGTCTCTGTCTCTGTCTCTGTCTCTGTCTCTCTCTCTCTCTCTCTCTCTCTCTCTCTCTCTCT
>NC_034590.1:159050821-159055793 GCF_900095145.1 Mus pahari | reverse complement strand
TCTCTCTCTCTCTCTCTCTCCTGTATCATTCATCTGTGTTCTTATTAGAGATTCAATCCATCAGATAACAAGTTTTATTTAACCATATAGAATTTTAATCATATAGAATTTTAATCATATAGAATAGCCCTTCTTTTTGGAAAATATAGTTACCCAACCATTTGCCATAACCTGCAGGTTTAAGAGAAGAGGAAACCCCCACTCTGACCAAGTCAAATGTGTTCTCTTTCTGAAGGGCCTCTGGTTGGATAAATTTAGGTCATGAGAGCTGCATAAATAAATGATGAGAACAGAATGCTCACCTCTGGACTTGCAAAATTTTTTTGCTAGTGGGACCCTATGTAAAAAGGAGAACTACTGGTGAATATTCATAGTGGTGAATACCTTTAATCCCAGCAGTCAGGAGGCAGAAGCAGGCAGATCTCTGTGATTTTGACTCTAGCTTGGGCTAAATAATGAGATCTGAGGTCTCAAAAAACATCCTCAATAAAATAATAATAATTAGAATTAAAATAAGCCATGTGTTCATTCTGTTTGCTGATGCTGTGTGTGATTTTTTTTTAAATTCAGAATGGATATATTGCCAGGTGTGTAGCACATGCATGTAATCCCAGCCCTTAGAAGGCAGGGGCAAGAGGGCTGATGAGTTCAAAGGCAGCCTGGGATACCTAGAAAGAAATGGCTTATATTGAGTAAAATACCTAGAATGAGTGAATCAGAAAGGGGAAAGCTGATAAATAGGTTGTTCTTACATGAAAGTGACTCTTGACCATGAACTTCAAGGGTTGTCTTTCTAGGAGAATTCTCTGGGTTAGACTGAGTCCTAATCTATATTGTTGTACAGTTTCCTAGTATTGTGCCTGTAGACAACAGAGTTGTGTTTTCAATATCCATCACACTTCGAATCTATAGAAAACTTGTAATGAGTTTTCTACTGTGTAAATGCATTATTTCTACAAATAAATAGGAGGGGGCAGAAGGAGGAAGAGAGGTGCCTCCATTCCTCTGGACTACACATTCCAGTTGGAAACATCCTCTCCTGTTGCATTTTATCATCCGCCTTCAGATGGAAAAAGATAAAGAAACCCAGCCATCCCAGAAAGCCGGTGAGTCGATCAATACAAAGCAAGTGAGGACAGCTGCCTTAAAAATAGTGCTTACTTATGTGGCTTACAAACCAGAGGTGTTCAGTATGGCTTTTCTAATTCCCTTCCGGTGATGAGCCTGTTTCCCTGCGGGCTAGAACAGACTTCCCACAAACAAAATCAAGGAGTGCCCGTGTCTTGCCTTTACCTGAAAATGTCTCAAGGTTACAGTTCTGACCTGTCATCATTCAAAGAGATTAGCGCATCCAACTTAAAATGAGCTGGCAACAGAGGGCCTAAAGAAAACATAACAACCAGTTACACGGTTGTAAAAAACTCTAGGACCCAAAAGGCAAGCAGGAGCTTGTTTCTTTACCTTCCTATGGCAAAATGGGGGATGGTCCCGGTGGGAAAGCCAGGTCTTCACTGCTGATCATGATCTGAAGCAGGAGGCTGGGGCAGGGTGTAGCTCAGTGATACAGCATCTGCCTGATATGCAGGAGGCCCTGGGTTCCACTCCTAGCAGCAAGGGAAGAACTTGACAGGTTAGAAACAAGGGCCTGGTCACACTTTCCCATCATAACAACGATTATACAAACTCACACTCCATAGTGGAAATTAACTCAGCTCCTGATGCCTATCTACAGGAACCATGCCCTCAAGCCCTTTGTCCCATCACACCCTGTAAAGCCTAACCTACTGGATGAAGTTGGTAACCAGAAAGGAAGTAAAGAAGGTGAACACGGTTCTTGAATTTACCTTACCCCCTTCAAATTTGGGGAACTCCAACCTAAAATGCCCTTCATTCCCTCCTAGTCAACTCCCCTCCACTCACTCCCACCTTCCCCATTCCCACCCCAGCTTGATTTTGTGGCCTTTGTGTGGCCCTGGCTGTGCTGGAACTCCCTCTGTAGACCGGGCTGACCTCAAACACCTGCCTCTGCTTCCCTAGAGCTGGGGATGTGTGCCACCATCACCCTGCTAATGCTACTGTATCTCTTCATACTCTTCCTAATGTTTCTGTACCTCTTCATATTCTTCCTAATGCTACTCTGTCTCTTCATGCTCTCCCTAATGTTACTGTATCTCTTCATACTCTTCCCTTTCTCCTCCCCTTACTCCCACTAGCAATAGTTCTTGCAGTAAGCTCAGTGCACCTGACCTGCAGGTACACAGATGACCGCAACAGATGGAGCACCACCATTGAGGGGAGTGGAGAGAAGCCTCGGGTCCCATCTTTAGCATGTTGAGATTGACTGTCATTAAGACATCCATGGAGGTGGGCAGGACAAGTCAGAAATGCTAACCAGACATCCTTGGGAGAGAAATTTGTACTGGATAGAGTGTGTGTAATGTCTGTAATTAAGAATACAGGGAAAGATGAAACTAAAAACATTTCTCCTGGGGATTTAAGGAAACTGAACATATTAGAAGCCAGGATGTAAGAATAGGAAGGTCCTAAGGAGATACACAGGAAAGTGGTCAGATCTACTCCGTGTAGAGGAGTGGAAATGCCAGCCACTCTTCTTCATGGGGCTGACTAGCCAGGATGGTCTCCATAGGTCTTCAATGTGACCTTAACCTTTGAAGCTCTGCTGATGACGAGCTGCTCCAGCTGGTCTGACCTGTGAGTGGCAGCTCTTCTGATGTTAGTTTTCTTTACTTTGGTGGATACTGATTTTTTTGGCCAGAGAATAGTCTGACTCTTTATGTTAAAAAAAAAAAAAAATCCATGGCGACTTTAAGTCCTCATGACCCTAAGAGACTTGACATAATGGACATTTTGTCAAATATCCCAAAACCTCATTACATTCCTTCCCATGCATGTTGCAGGATCAGGAACAAGCCTGGGAAAGGATGGGACTTCAATAAGGTCAGCTCTACCAACTAGCTGGCTGAGGTCTTTCGCTCTACTCTGAAGTCACACCTAGGTAAAGGAATTGCTCTTCTAACCTTGGCAGACTAGGGTCCTTCAATGCCAAGAGCTTATGAGCTAGACTGACAGACTCAAAAGCTTACAGCTACTGAGAATTAAAGGCTTATGTCTCCAGGCTTGTAGGGCAAAGACTTGTGTTTCTAAACACTCAGGTTGCAGGTGTATTGCTCTGAGCTTTGATTGCCAGTGGTCTGGTACTCAGTAGCTACCAAATCCTGGACTTGCTGTAGCAGCAGCTAACAGCTATAGCTGTTGGTACCAGCTAGTGCCATAGTTCCAAGTTATGGATGCTGGAATCCACAGCTCATAGGAGTAGCTGATATTACAGCTCTTGAGCTTTGTGTGTCATGATGCTTGGTCCTAGTGTTACAGCTCACGAACCTTGGTATCATGAGCCCCATCTTTAGCTCTCACAGCATCATCTCAGCTCTCTCTACTTATGATAAAAATAAAAAGTAGACAAAGAAAAACCATTCTGAAGGCTTTTGTGGACTGAATGCTGCACCACTAGATGAAGGGGCAGGAAGGGGTCTCCCAGCTGACTGGAAAAATAAGCCGAACAGCCTCACTCCCATTTAGTCAGGAGTGGGTGGGGTTAAAGTGTTGGCACCAATCCCAGCAGTCTTTCATGCACATGAAATAGTGTGCTTGCACCAATCACAAGCCTTCTGTGGCCCACTACAGGATATGCTCCCTGTTTGGCTTAGGGGGAAATGGGCACAGTGACCTGGAGTCTGTCAAGGCTTGTCATACTTGGAACCCTGCTTTCTAAACCTAGTGTAGGCTGTCTGGAGTAATCGGGATCAAATCATGTCTTCCTCCACAGATATCAGGAGTGTTCACAGAGTGTCTGTAAAGAGTCCAAATTAGCCAGGCAACAACAAGGGTAAGCTGCCAGTCCAGTTAGCAGTAAAGAGGGTACATGGCTCAGGTCTGCCAGGGATAAAGGGTCTATCTACTGCCACCCAAGGCTCCCACTCTGATGATTTTGCTCATTTACAGAAGAAAGAAAAGGCAAAACATTATAGAGTGCTTACAATAAAGTCCTAAAGAAAGTGAGGGCTCCTCTGCAGGATGTCAGTGTGGCTGCAATCAGCTGAGATGTTGCTTCTCAGCAATGTCCAGGCTCAGTCTGGTTTTTAGTTAAAATTGTTCCCTTGCCTCCAAAATCACCCAGTTAAATTTTATAATTTAACTTGTGGCAGTATATTACGAATCACTTTGTTTTGTTTTGTTTGAGACAGGATCCTCTGAAGCTTAGAATGGCCTTGAACTCATTATACAGCCAAAGGTTCAAAGAGAACTGGACTTCAATTCTCTTGCCTCTTCTTCCCGAGTACTGGAGTTACAGGTGTGAGCCACCAGGCCTGCCTTTACTAATAACCACTTGAACCTTACTTAGGACATACTTACAAATTACATGAAAGTATTATAAATATTTATACTGAAGTTAAGATCACTTATTTTATAATGAGGGCATACTGGCTGGTTTTGTGTGTCAACTTGACACAAGCTGGAATTATCACAGAGAAAGGAGCTCCCCTTGAGAAAATGCCTCCATGAGATCCAGCTGTAAGACATTTTTTCAATTAGTTAACAAGTGGGGAGAGCCCATTGTGGGTGGTGCCATCCCTGGGCTGGCAGTCTTGGGTTCTCTAAGAAAGCAAGCTGAGCAAGACAGGGGAAGCAAGCCATTAAGAAGACCCCTCCATGGGGCAGTGGTGGCGCATGCCTTTAATCCCAGCACTTGGGAGGCAGAGGCAGGGGGAATCTCTGAGTTCGAGGCCAGCCTGGTCTACAGAGTGAGTTCCAGGACAGCCAGGGCTACACAGAGAAACCCTGTCTTGAAAACCAAGAAGAAGAAGAAGAAGAAGAAGAAGAAGAAGAAGAAGAAGAAGAAGAAGAAGAAGAAGAAGAAGAAGAAGAAGAAGAAGAAGAAGAAGAAGAAGAA
>NC_034590.1:159016264-159049620 GCF_900095145.1 Mus pahari | reverse complement strand
AAAGGGTCCAGGAGCCACCATGAGAACACACCTGAAGCAGAGAGAGCCAGATCAATACTAAAATGCAAGTATCACGGGGATTTTGGCTGGGAGGTGGCCAGATTAGTTTAGAGGGTTAGATTGCTGCTCAGTTATTGGGCCGTAAAGCTTGCTAATAAATTCATAGTCTCTGTCTCATTTATTTGAGAGCTAGTCAGGATAAAAAAAAATTTGTCACTTTTAAAATTGCTCTAACAGTCTTTTTCTTTATTTAGACATTATTATGGGATATAACGTGGATCTGCTAAAGTACCACAGCCATGGAGGTATATCACTGCAAGAGGAGGATGGCAAATGAAAACATCCAAGGACAATAGTATCAGCCTTTCATATCTCTCCAGGATAGTTGTAAGGCTCTGTGAAAGCTGGCAGTGAAGGCTACCCTGGTACAGCCAGCTCCTGGGGTGAGCGCTGAGCGCACGCTGTATGTACTACATGCACGGACTCCTTAACCAACATGGGGATGTTTACTGGTTTCTGCATTTAAGAAAATTTCGGTACAAGAATTTGCTTATGTTAAATAAGCTGGACAGAGACTGGGGGCCATACACAACAAAGAATAGAGACTTTGTCACCTAACTGACAGTGCTTATAAATAAAAAGCAGCAATTAGTAACCACAGAGCCTGAGCAGGCAACAGTGAGTCTCATATTCAGAGTTGCTATATTATTTGAAATGCTAAGTTTTCAAAAACAAGAAAATTATGAAATGTGCAAATAAACAAAGCATGTCTTCTACATGACTTTAAAAAATATTTTATGTATATGAGTATACTGTAGCTGTCTTCAGACACTCCAGAAAAGGGCATCAGATCCCATTACAGATAGTTGTGAGCCACCATGGGGTTGCTGGGAATTGAACTCAGGTCCTCTGGAAGAGCACTGAGCCATCTCTCCAGCCCCATACATGACCTTTTTAAAAGTAGGGGGTTTTTTTTGCCAGGCACACAAAATACATGTATGTGTGAAGGATCCAGATATGGTAGCTAATGATTTTAATCTTCTTACTTGAGAGGCTAAGGAAGATTATGAGTTCAAGACCAGCCTGAGCTATTTATGACTAATCAAGATTGTCAACTTGGTTGGATTGAGAGGGCCTGAGGCATTAGTAAAGTATTTCTCTGGAGGTGTCTATGAAAACATTTCTAGAAAGGGCTAACTAAGGGGAAAATATTGGAATGTGAGCAATGTGTGTGTGTATGTGTGTCTGTCTGTCTGTCTGCTTGCCTGTCTGCCTGCCTGACTGTGTCTCCCCCTGCCATGCACCTGGCAGTGACTAGCTCTTCCTCACCATGCCTTGCTGCCGTGATATCCAGTGGCCTCAAACAGAACCAGGAATCTAGCGGACTGAACCCCATGAGAACGTGAGCCAAGATAAACCCTTCTTCCTTTAAGTTACTCCTCAGCAATGTGCCCCGTGGCCACGGAAAGTCAGACCAGCACAGACAATTCCTAACAGAGGTAGGTCACCACTGTGACAACCTAGTCCGGTAGTTTAGAAGTAGTTTGCCAGGGGAATTTTGAATTTTTGGAAATGTGGGCTAAGGGGAGCCTAGAATGCTAACTACGCAGTCTAACAGTCAATTCTGGGAGGAACTCAGACGATCAGAATGCCTATGGGAAATTTAGACTGTGCTCATGAGGTTTCAGATGGCGACGCAAACTCCATTAGGGCTAGAGGCTATTGTGTTACATTAAGGAAAGGACTTGTCTGCGTTTTATCTGTGCTCTGACACTTTGTGGGAGGTTGGGTTTAAAGGTGCTGGACTAATTAAACTGGTGGAAGGAATTTCGAGGCAGCTTGGCATTCTGGCTGTGGCGTGGGTATTTATTTACCCAACTTTACAGTGGGAATTATTAGCACTAATAAGAGAAAAGGTTTGAAGGGGGAGATGTGTGAAGCTGAGGCCAAGGAGAGAGTGTGGCTGTCAAAGAGATTAGGTTCATCAAATAGAAGCCATGTTCTTTACACCAGGACAACAGCAAAGATACTGTCAGAGCATCTTAGAAATAGGTTGGACCCTACCTATCACAGGCTCAAAGCTATGGAAGTCTCAATTCACTGGAAAGAATTTGCTTTAAGACAGAGTTTCAGAGCTTCTTGTTTTCCAGGCTTCTCTACCTAGGTACCGGGAAGCTGCTGCAGTCATGGTTCCGAGGGGCCTGGCTACTCCTCAAGGTGGTAGCAGACCCTGGCACCAATTGACGCGGTTCTGGTTTTGTAGGTATGCAAAAATGCAAAGTTACAAGTCATGGAGGCTTCCACCCAGATTTCAGAGGAAGGCTTGGGAGATGGGAGAGGGAACACAGAGAGGGAGCGGGGTCTCTGGATCTCACTCCGGGATGATGATGCATGAACCAACGGGGCTGAAACTTCAGGACCAAGGGAAGCACAAGGAAGTTAGAGGCTCCCAGAATGTAGACAGGATTGTCTGCCAAGAGCAAGCGGGCCATAGGGGTGGGACTTAGGGCAGGAAGTCCCAAGCCCATGGGGCCCACATCACAATACCATGGGCCGTGGGTGCTGGACATGGAGCTTCAGGGTTTGATTTCTTTCCATGCAGGGTTTTGTTTTTGTTTTGGTCTGATGCTTTTCTTGCTCATCTCCCATTCCCTTCTCTGGAATAGAAATGTTTACTCTGTGCCATTGTATGCAGTACAGGTATTTGTATTTCTTTTTTGATGCTTACAGGAACTCAAGGTAAATGTTTGCTTTGTGTCTCAGAGGAGCGTCTGAGCAATGCTGGAATTGTTAAGCCAGTGAGGGCTCTTCGAGATAGACTGAATGAATTTTGCATTAGAAGATTAACGGGTGCCTTTTGAGGTCCAGGGGCGAGATGTTACCGTTTAAGGGGATGTAATTAGGTATTAAGTTTACAAGGGCTAAACTTGGGTGGCTAAGTTTGATCTTTGACTGGCTTGGACTGAGAGGCTTAAGAGATGAGAAACCATATCTCTGGATGGGGGCATTTCCAAAGAGGATGAACCATGGTGAGAACCCCTGCCCTGAATATGAATGGCATTATCCCAAGATGAGCTGGAAGGAAGGAAAGAAGAGAGGTCACTAGTGAAGGCACAGTGTGTGTGTGTGTGTGTAAGCGTGTGCGCGCGCGCGCTTCTGGGCTGCCGTGTGATTTCAACTTTGTCCTACAATCCCCTCTGCCATCGAGGTATGGTCTCACTGCAAACCAGATACACAGGAGCAGCTGCCGTGGGTGAAGTCTAGATAGCCGCTTCTCATTTAAGTTGTTTTCCTGTATTCTCTTCCAGCAGCAAAAAGTTTAGCACAAGTATCCAGCAAGGCCTGGTCTGAGAAAAGTAACGAAATAAGACACAGAATGTTGACTCAGGATCTTTGAAGACAAAAATATTAACACTTCTATAAGGAAATATATCCAAAAAATCTGGTGAACTTTATTAATTAAGCAAAGATTTCTTGTACACCATGACAATGGTAGGATTCATAATAGAAAAAAAAATGAGACCATGTTTTCAGGAGACCCTGTTAGAAAAACAGCAAGCGTAGAGATGGCAAACTAGACATACGTTCTGATAACGTATAGGCAAAATGTATAAAGGAGTATAAAATTTCAACAACACTAAAACAATCCAGTTTCTAAATAGACACAATCTCTTGCTGAGTGGTGGTGGCACACACCTTTAATCTCAGAGTTAAGGCCAGCTTGGCCTCAGAGTGAGTTCCAGGACAGCCAGGGCCACACAGAGAAACCCTGTCTCTAAAAACAAACCAACCCTTACAAAGATCTCACCAGAAAACATATGTGAATAGCAAATCATCAGCATGTCAATAAATCAACAGGAGAAAAGATGCACGGATGTTGTAACTTGGGGAGGAGTGAATCACCGCAGTGTGATTACACACAAAGCCAGCCTGAGTCCCATGTGTAATGATCTCGTCACAGGGGAAAAGGACATGTGGGGATAGAGGCAATTCAGAAAGACAGGAAATAATGATCAAGAGAGCAAATGGACCCTGAGACAGAAATTAGCTTGTAAAATCATTCTTCTTGGAATCTGAATGAGCCCGGGGGACAGGGACAGGCACTGTGTGTGACATAGTCCATGCAGGTACGATTGCAGTTCTTAGCCTCTTTTTCTGTAATATGAAGTAGAGCCTTAAGGTGGAAACAGAAAGCAAATGTGTCCTTTTAGTTCAATCTGGAGGGCATAATACATGATGAAATATCACTTTCCACACCAAGGCTGTCCCTAATAGGAGAGGGGAGCTAGTGGTCAAGAACCTTGAGTCTAAGTTTAGCATGTGAAAACATCAAAGTACCACAACTTGTGCCATTGTCTGAATCCCAATAGTACAGTACAAAATTTTGTTGTCTAATGAAGCTAAATACATATTTACCTGGCCCATCCTTACACTTCAAGGTACTTATCCAAGACAACTGATACAATCCAGTGTCCATCACTATAAGAACATGTATTAAAAATGCATGCCAATGCCGGGCAGTGGTGGCACATACCTTTAATCCCAGCACTTTAGAGGCAGAGGCAGGTGGATTTCTAAGTTCAAGGCCAGCCTGGTCTACTGTGTGAGTTCCAGGACAGCCAGGGCTACACAGAGAAACTCTGTCTTCCCCTCCCCCCCCCGAAATAAATATACGTCAAACAATAGGAAATTACTCCATAGCAAAGTCAGCCTAATAATGCATAATAGAACAGGGATGGACCTCGGATATTGACAGAAATGTTATTATACTGTTTAGTCCATGTAAACAGCATTCTGAAAAAGGCAAAGCCAGAGACTTGAACCAGATCCTTACCTGCCAGAGGCTGGAGACAGCAACAGACTAAAGTGGAACAGAAGTAATTTGTGGGTGTAAGGGAATTAATTCTGTGCATCTTAAATGCTGTGGTGGTTAGTTACACAGTGACAAGCATTTGCGAAAATCCCCAGGGCCTAAGGTCATAGCTCAGTGGTAGAACAGGTAAACACTGGGCCCAGTCCCCAGCAACAAAACCAACCACATAAGCAAACTTCCCGAACATCAGAAAGGGTGGCTTTTCCTAAATGTCAACAATCAACCGAGTGGCACCTTGCTGTGGCCACTAAAGCACCGGGGTCCTCCAAGTCAGAGACCACTGGTGTAATTAGTTCAGGGACTTCTAGAGGAGGGTTGCTAACCTGTAGAGTTGATGGGTGTGGCTGGCACCGAGACCTGAATCTCAGCCTGAGTCTACGCACTGGAGACATACCCATGGGGAATATACTGCCAACCACAGGATAGATAATAGGGTGCGGCCTTCGTGTTAATGAAGAGAGTCTTTGTGTGAACACGTCTGCGAAGGGCAGGCCCAGCTCCTGAATCATGGCCTGCAGCACCAGGGAATGGTCGCTGCCTGAGTCAGGCTTTGCAGCTTTTTGGCCTAAAAGCATGAAACACTGGTAATGAATCCAGCTGTCAGGAAGCTTCCTGCCGTCCCGTTGAACTGTTTTCAGTTCTTCTTCCCCCAGTAGGGATCAAGCAGAACACACATTTCAAACAACTTCTTCTGCGAGATAACTCAGTGCTGAGAGCACATCTTTCTCTGTCCTGAGCTTTACGCTCTGACAGGCTCCTGTGACATTTCTGAGCACACAAGATGAGGAGGAGTTGCCTGCCCTAGAGGCTTAACTCCCCCAGGGTGGGCAGAGGCTACCGAGCTCAAGGCCACCAACGTCTGGCTGACGCAAGTGTTTTTCCTTCTTTCTCTAACAATGAAAGAATCTTTTATCAGATTATAAAACAAGTCTGCAAGACCTGTTTTGTGCTTCCATAGCAGAAAACCAGAAGCTGGGTAATTTGTAAAGAAAAGGATTTGTCTCCCTGGAAGTCCAAGGTTGGGGGCGAGCAGACCCTGGTGAGAGTCTCCTTACATGACAGAGCACATCACATGGGCACGAGGAAAAGAGAGAGGCCAAGCTTACTCCTGGGTGGAAACTGCTAACCAAAGACGGCACCGATCCGATCGTGAGGGCGGATTCCCTGGGACCGAATCATCTCTGAGGGGTCTCACCTCTCAACACCGCTCCGAGGTTAAGTTTCCAACAATGACCTTAGTGGGCCAGGCTCTGGCCGTAGCAAAAGCAGGCAACTGCTAAGGCCCGCACATCCCATATTTTTCTTGAGTATACTGAGCTCTTGAGTTCAAAGAGCATGAATGTTAAATAATTAGAAATAAATGTCCGAGCATTTGCAGGGTATGTGTCAGAGATAGCACATGGTGGTTTCCAACCGCTTAGAAGTGTCACCTACAGGTGACATGGTCTAATATTATTCTATTGCTTAGTTCTGAAGTTCTTCGAGGCAGAAAACTGGGCCATGTTTAAGTCTTCCATGTTCGTTGTGATAGGGAGTGAACAAAAGACAGGGAATAGAAGTAATAATCTCAGTATCGTTTTCCTGCCCCTGGGATGTAAGCCCCAACACGGCGAGGCTTGAGGAAAGGAACTTGGCAGGGGAGGGAAATTGCTGTGGTTGGCGGTCTCTGTCGGTTTGGAAAAATCCCAACATCTTCCCAGCGTCTGGTATCTCCTGTAGCTCAGAAGCCATCACCAAGTGCTGCTGTCTGTCTGTCCAGCCTCACTGTTATTGCCTCCCACAGTGAGCTCCTTCTTAATTATGTCCATGTGTGTGTGCATATGTGCATGGTGTGCACATGCGTGAGGTCATGCATAGGCAGAAGTCAACACAGGCTACCTTCCTTAATTGCTTTCCACGTTTTTAAAAATTACATTATTTAATCTATTTGTTTGTGCGTGCATGCGTAGGTGTGCCTGTGTGTGTTTTCCTGTGCAAGAGTGTGGGCACACAGACGTCACAGACAACTTGCAGAAGTCAGTTTTCTCTTCCCTCCTGTCATGTGACTCCCACGGATGACCTGCTGAGCCACGGCTCTAGCCTTTCACTCTGTTTTGAAACATAGCCTCTCTCTGAACCTGGACCTCACTTACTCAGCTAGACAGGCTGGCCAGCCAACTCCAGGGCTCCTCTTGGTTGGGCCTTCTTAGCTTTAGGATTACAGGCAGGAGCCATGGGTGGGCCTTTTGTCTGGATTCCCATTGGACCCTCAGGTTTGAATGGCAGATGTGTTGCCAACCGAGCGCTCTCCCAGGCCCTCCTTTTGTCAATGACCATTTCTCTGGAGCCTCGCTGCATCGTCCCACTGTGAGGTGCTTCGCTCTGTGCTGTCCTCTGTGCTGTCCGAGGCATTTATTCCTCAGCAGAGAGCTCGCTGCTCCACTACCACATTCAGTGTTCCCCCTCACCTTTGGAACCATTGGACTGCCACATCCCAGCCTTCTAACCTGCTCCTTCTAATCTCCGTGCTCACACTATGCTGAACCGTCCTCCCTCAAGCCCTATTCTTCCCCTCTGTACCCCGTACTTGAAGTTCTTTCTCAACCTCAGTTTCTAACAGCCACCCAGGCCAATCCAGCTCCAGTGATATACGAACCTACAGGACTCCCCACAGTTCTGGACGTGTACGCTCTCTCCTGTGCCGTATATGCGCAGTAAACAGATCCTGATTTGTACAACTGAAGTCCACCTCAGCCAATGCATGCACCCATGAACGACTTGTTCCTGGTCCAGGCTCAGTAGGCGGAGGCTTCCTCCGTTGGTCAGCAAATCTGTGTGAGGTTAGAGTGAATACGTGAATGAATAGATCTGGGGTTAGAATTGGAAGAAAGGAAACCAGGCCGTTTGTTACTATAATAAAGGACGCTAGGAGCACAGCTGGGGACAGACAATTCAGCACACCCTATAGAGGAGAAAAGACCTCAAGCCATGTGGAAAGGGAGACTATTCTTGGTGACAGTCTCACATCCTTCCTGTAGCCAAACTTCTCTACAAACTGTAACATATGTCCTTATCTTTATAGATACGTTCTGTTACCCAGAAACCATGGTCCTCAGGGAAGTCCGGGTAGGCGGTTTGTCATCCAGTCCTAGTAGTAACAATAGCAAAGCACAAGCCATTTTTGTGTTATTTTTAAGACATGTGGATTAGTTATTTTAAAATCAGTAGATGTGCTATTTAAAAAAGAGTTGGACCATCAGATATAATATTGGTGTGGTTTCACAAAATATATACAAAAAAATTTAAGCTATTTTGTTCACTCCCCCCCCCCCACCTCCCTTCTTGGTGCTTTTTACATTTTTACCCCTACCCTGGGTTCCCCTGTGTAGCTCTGGCTGTCTTGGAACTCATTTTGTAGTCAAGGCTGGCCTTGAACTCTCAGAGATCCACTTGCTTCTACCTCCCCAGTGCTGGGACGTATGCCCTTTTCTTATAATTTTCTCTTAGAAGCAGTGTGCAAAGGAGTCCCCAGAATTTAGGGTCTTTGCATGAAAGCGCTATAAACATCACTACTGAGAGATGCTTTTATGCAAGGTGGAATGGGCAGGATATGGTCCTCAAGAGCAAACAAATAAAGGAAAATGTATGTGCACAAAGATTCAGGAGGTGCTCAACAGAAGCGCTCACCCAGGCCACCAAACCTGGGGTTCTCTGTCACATTTCAGAACTGTGTCTGTCACAGACTGCAGAACCTACCTGTTCTCATGCTGCTCAGCTTGTGAGACGTCTGGTCTACTACATGCGGCAGGCGTCATTTCCCCTCAGCCTATTTTCCAGAAGAGGTCGTCAGCTCTCATTCCGGATGGTTGTGAGCCACCATGTGGTTGCTGGGATTTGAACTCAGGCCCTTCGGAAGAGCAGCCAGTACTCTCACCCGCTGAGCCATCTCACCAGCCCTCTCCTCAGCCTATTTTAAAAGTCATTAGATAATTTTAGAAATAGGACTCTTTTTCCTGGATGCCTTGTGGGGAACTTGGATTCGACTCCTAGCTAATCAAAAAGTAATCAGCGTGGGGCTGTAGGGCTCAGTGGTTAGAGCTCTTGCTGCCGCTGTCCAGGACCCAGGGTGGGTTCCCAGCTCCCACAAAATGTCTCATAGCCATCAGCAACTCCAGTCCTACAGGCATCCAACTCCATCTTCTGGCCTCAGAAGGTACACCTCGTGGTGTGGTACCCCTAGTGCAGGCAAAACGCTCATGTGCACAGAAGGAAAATAAATCCATCTTTTTGAAAAAAATCAATCGGTGACTCACTTGCATGGCTCTGGTTGTAGTCAGGAGAGACGGACACCTTTCCCTCCGGTGTCTGAGTCACTTCTGTTTCCAAAAGCAGACTCTAAGCTTCCTCATTTCAACAGGAATCTCTTCATTTTCTGCTTATTCTAAAACATTTCTAGTACCAAGAGTTTCACATATGAATACTAATAGAGCACAGCCTCTTTCTCTTCGTGCACCAAGGTAAGTCTCACACGCAGTTTTGTCAGGAGCTGTGAACTAGGAACCCTGGGAGCGTAGAGAGTGAATACTGAATTTCCTTTTTCTTCTCCCCCAAAGTACCTAGTGCAGGGTCTGTGAGCATGACACACCCACACGTACACAAATATGTAGGAACGTGTGTGCTTGTATGTGCACACAGGCTTGTTACCTGCCCAGGGAGTTCAATGACCTGATTTTCCATGAACTGTGGAGAATATCAATAATACTATAGGTTCCAGAGAGTGAAAATCCCAGCCATGTTTATGCAATGGTTGCTTAGCATGTTTTATTTAGTAGCCATGGCTAAACAGTTGTCTTAATAAACAGGTTTCTATCTACTTTTAGTATCAATAAGTCGCATCAGTCTCATAGTGTTACTGACTGAAAAAAAAAGTCCTCTGTTTGCACAGACGGAGTTTTATTTTAGTTTGTCCTTTGTAATCAGTCTGATTTGAATGATAATGCCTATTTTTCCTCCTTTTCAAAACTTGTGGGTGCGCCAGGCACGATGCTGCTTTAGAGGCAGGCAGATCTGTAGGAGGTCCATGCCAGTCTGGTCTACACAGCAAGTTTCAGGCCAACCAGGTCTACATTATGAGACCCTATCTCAAAATAAAACTGTCAACCTACTTAAAGTGAACAATCTGTAAGGGTTCAGAGGTCAAGTGGAACAGAGGTTCAGCCATCTGTGAGATATCAAAAAATCCTTTGATCTGATTACCCAGCTCAGAACTTTCCCTTTCTCTGCTATAAAAATGAGGACAAGACCAGTAACAGGCTAAGCAAGCAGAAGTGCTGCCAGTCCTGACAGCTGGAGTTCAAACCCCAAAACCCACACGATAGGGGAGAACACACTCCTGAAAGTTTGCTCTGACCTCCACATGTGAGCCTTGACATGTGCAAGAGAGAGAGAGAGAGAGAGAGAGAGAGAGAGAGAGAGAGAGAGAGAGAGAATATTTAAATGTATAATGAAAAAAGTCTTTAAATGTCACATGCACACACACACACATACACACACACACACACAGAGAGAGAGAGAGAGAGAGAGAGAGAGAGAGAGAGAGAGAGAGAGAGAGAGTAAATAAATGAACAGATCACTACAGGGGATTGTATAAGAAAATGTGTGTGAAAGAATTGGCACACAATAGGCCCCACGAGAAATTAGATTAGTGCCACCACTGTTCTTCCCCACGGACCCACACTCCAGGCTCTTGGAGAGCACCTGTAAATGACAGTAAGTTTAAGAACATCTTTCAGGTACCGAAGCCGTTGGGACCCCTGAAGCCCTGTGCAAAGAGAGAACCTCGCTCTTCCATCCTCGCCTGCCACCACGGCCTTCTCTCTGTACACAGTCTGGCCCCATCCCTGCTCCTCCAACGGTCATGACTGCCCCACTTCAGAGCCTTCTCGGCTGCCTTGTTCTCTGTGCAGGCTCTAGAATACTCTAGGCCTTCCTGTCACTTATGCCATCTCTAAATGTCACTTACTTAGCCCTGCTCGAGATTATGTATACCTTTACGCTTCCTCACTCGGAGTATCCAGAACTACTTTTTTTTTTTTTAAGTAGTTGTTGCATTCCTAATCGTATCACCCTACATATTGCTTTCTTGACAACCAAATTGCAAGACACGCTCCGTGCAAAGTCTTAGCCCTCGGCATCTCAGGAATGTGTCTGTATTGGGACTAAAAAAGCCTTTAAGTAAGTGTTTGAGTTAAAATGGGGGACATTATGATGGGACCTGACTGAATCTGACTGGTGGTCTTCCAATAAGAAATGAGGGATTGTGCGATCACTTGGTTTGGAGGACCAGATGGTCCCTACCCCTTTCCACGAGCATCTTTCTCCATCATGGATGGCTGAATGCCCGTTGCCCACATTCTGCTTTCTTTTAGGTCATCCTCATAGATCGGATCACCCCCGTCATCCCACCAGCTACTCAACCGCTTCGGTCTCAGGCATCTACCTATGCATCAGTTCGCTGTTTGACCCAGGTGTGTGGGGTCTGGCTGGGCCAGGATGGAAGAAAGAAGTCAAAGGGACAGCTGGGGGAATCAGATCTTGAACTTTCTTCATGGCTCTTCCAGAGCTCAGAGCCCAGGTACCTTGGCCACAGATCCCTTGTGAGCAGAGATGTTACTGGGCACGTGGGTGCTGGGACTCAGGTACCCTGTGTTGCCAGATAGGGGATTTCTAGGAATCGCTGGGCTATGGTTATGGTGAGTCTTCAGCTGTGAGGGTAGGGAGGGGTTGTGAAGGGTATTTCCCGTGGGTCAGCCTTTTGTTCCCCTTTCCCCGAAGGTCTATAAATGGTTAATCTACCTGAGCCGGCAGGGGAAGTTTTCTGCCCGTCTATAAAGTTTGGTTCCTGAAGGCGGATTTTTTTTTTTTTAAATCCAGCAAGTGTCAGATAATTGGAAGGGTGGAGCGAGGCTGCAAACCACGGCGCACCTTTGTCAGGACTTGTTTTTGAAGGAAAGCGCTGAAGGAAACAGGAGGGAGGGAAGAAGCGAACATTTTTGAATGATCACTCAGCTTTAACACACCTTGACTGGGTCTGGATTTAAAAAAAAAAGTAATAATAAAGTGCCAGGGCAAACTTCTAGAAGAAAAGCCGAGGGAGAGAGAGGGAGAGAGAGAGAGAGGGTGTCTGCCTGAAGCGGTTCCCGGCTCCTCCAGACTCGAAGCCAGGTGAGGAACAGGAGCGCTGACTTTTCTTTTCCTTTTTCTCTCTCTGAGATTCGGTTTGAGGCTTGCTTTCAATTGTAAAATGTTTATGGGAGAAAAGAAGATGAGATTCATGTCTGGTGTTCTGGTTGAGCTTAATGGGTCACACATGAGCGTGTGCATGCATGCAGCTTAGGCTTGGTGTTTTAAAGGAATACCGAGGAGGATCCTTATGAGGCAAAGGGAAGGTCAGTGGAGAGCCAGCAGGCTTTCCTGGCAAGGCCTTTTCTCCGTTATTGCCAGTGTTGTAAAGAGGCTTGGTAGTAAACTGCTCTTTCGGGCTGGCGTTCCCACCCTCTCCCTCTTCCACTGGATGGTGGAATGGCTCAGCAGTTGGAGTGCGAGTGAGTGGTGGCCTCCCAGGCATATCCTAGGATGCCCAGGCCTCTGATGCTAGAAGGGTCACATTAAGCTCTGGGGGCTAATAGACATGGCTGTTCATCTTGTTATATACTTCCCCTAAAAAGGAAAAGCAGAGTCTTCAAATGGTATAACTGGCTCAGTAATTTTCTAGAGTCAAAATGGAAGGGAAAGAGAGGAGAGAGAGGGGAAAGAGATGGGGGAGAGAGAGAGGGAGAGAGAGAGAGAGAGAGAGAGAGAGAGAGAGAGAGAGAGAGAGAGAAGAGAGAGGGAGAAGAAAGGAAAGGCAGAGAGATAATAGAGGAGAGAGAGAGAGGCAGAGAGAGAGGAGAAGAGAGGGGAGAGAGAGAGAGAGGCAGAGAGAGAGAGAGAGAACTGTTTCAATGCTTGTACTCTTTGATGGCCAGTTTGACCTTTCTCTTTCCCCTCCTCCCCCCGCCCCCCAAATCACTTTGCGTTTAGACTTATCAGTTGGGTCTAAGTGGGCCACAGTTGAACGGACTGGCACATTCTCCCTTCACTCTGCTTCACTTCTCTGTAGAAGCAGTTACTCCATGGTCTAAAGCGAGACACTGTTACAGGCACTTTCTGAAGAACTAGGCCTGTTCCTTCCCTCCTCTGTGTTCTTGGAGCTGAGTGGAAACTAACACAATCCTTGTCCATCTGCTGATGGATGCCCTCAGATAATTAGGGGTTCTACCTCGCTCTTAGACCTTGCAAAATACCACACGAATCAGACCAGCGAGTACCAGGGTCAAATCCAGCGAAAGGCGCACTTTAAATCTGCAGGAAACTCCTTTGATCGGGGGTACCACCAGGAATAACAGGTTAGCAAACACAGACTGTAACCAATGGAGAGAGGTCTGTCGGCAACGCCTGGCTTATTTCACTGCATCAGTGGCAGCAGCCACGGTGGCCAATGAGCTGACATAATTACAGGTCAGTGTCTCATCTGTGGTCATGAAGCTCTAAGGTGACCAAATGTAGTGGGCAGCAAGCTCACCTCTGGGTGTTGAGGAGATTAAACCCACCATGTGAGCACCCGGACTCTGGTTTTTCTGGCCCTCAAACCTGCTTGGCTCCTGTGTGCTGTCAGATAAATGGCCAAAAATGGCCATGTCTTTCTCATTCTGCGGCAATTTCAATGTTGCTTTATTTTAAAACTTACAGTTTATAGAGATTGGGGTAACAGAAAGCTAAGAAAAAAAATATGATTCTTTAGCAGAACATAGGAGCATTTATTCCTAAGATTAAAAGCTAGAAAGAAAAACATGTATCCTCGTTATTCTCTCTGTCACAAGAACAGGTGCTTCATGTGTCATTAGAAGATAAGGTCAGGGCCGTGGGTTGCTGTCACTGACCGTGGTTGGTCCTTATCTGCATGTGCATCAGACCACAGTCCTGAGCAGTTATAAGTGGGTCTGACACCATTCAAATAAAATGTAAAGGAAAATAAATACTAAGGAGAGTAGAAGACTGCTTTCACATTTTGTCTTCATACATAAGAAGCTCACATGGGGGTCATTTGAATAGTTTTGTTTTTTTAAAAAGCATTAGCCATAAAATAAGTATAAAGCAGTTCCTAAGAACAGTGGGTGGGGCATGTTCTCACTCATGGGGGAGCTAAGAAAGGTTGACCTCATACAAGGGTGACAAGGGTGCTTACAAGAGGCTGAGGAATATAGGGGGGTGGGAAGAGACAGCGGCTGCCTGACAGCTGACAATACAGTGGGGGAAGGGCTGGCTCTCGTGCTCCACAGCACATGGTGCTGTAGAATTGGGTGCTGTAGAATTGGGTGCTGTAGAATTGGCAGTGATTTGTTATATATTTTATAAATAACTAGAAGAAAGGTTTATAGGTACCAAGACTCTGCAAAGGGTCTAAGGAATGAAAAATGTTGTTTACCTTGACTAGATCACTGTGTGTGTACCTATGCCTAATCATAACACACACATTGACTATATAGCTTGAAAACACAACTGAGAGCCCAGCATCTCGGCACACGCCCTTAATCCCGGCACTCGGGAGGCAGAAGCAGGTGGATCTCTATGAGTTCAGAGCCAGCATGGACTGCACAGCCAGCTCCAGGCCAGTCAGGGCTACATAATGAGTCCCTTCATAAGTAAATAAAAATAAACAAATGTCAGGAAAAAGTTAGAGATGGAAATCAGTGTAACTTTGGAATTAAGAACTTAAATGACCCAACTCTTTTTTGCCAGTGATGAAGCAACCCCCAAATTCTAGGAAGTTGAGAATTCTGTTAGTTGACAAAGCTTCCATTAAGTGGTACTTTGGGACCGCCAAAGCACAGCCAAGGCTGCCAGGAATGGCAGGCTCAGGCACGAACCCGGCTGAACTCTCCTCTCCCTGATGTTATGCTTTTACAAAACTACAAGCTCTTGTAATGATTCAGACAGAATTTCTGTGAGGAAAAACCTCTCTCCCGGGGTACAATCCTAGCCCAGGTCTGTGTCCCCACCCGTCCTCATCCATGAAATTGTGAACTCATAGAAAGTCTCTTCTTACCTTTGATTTAAAATAATCCACCTCCGACAGTCAGGCGGGACCCAGAAATGCACAGCTATCGCATAGCCAAGGCTGGAAAGGCTGCATGCTAAGAGGGAAGTGCCCACCCACCTGGGGCAGCTTCTACCCACAGTGCACTTCCCACCGAGGAACTCAGGGCTAAGAAATGACTCAAAATCATGACACCCAAGAAGCCACAAAGCAGGCTGTCTCTTTGTGCCTTGTAGAAGCTAGGGAAACTATGGCTTTTTGCTATAGAACGTATAGAACCAGAAGATTTGTCATTAGATCTCAGGGAGTAGGTGAAGGGCCTAGGCTTGCCTGTTATTGTCCTGGATACAGAAAACCCAGCAGATTCGGGCAGGGTTGGCTCCCGGAGACTGGACTTCACAGAGCTACCACGTACCTGCCTACATAACTACCAGTAGAACCAGCTAATCCCCTCAGTATCATGAAAATATCAACAATGATATGTGTATAGTAAAAAGATTCCAACATTAAAATAAACAGTAATCTCAGGGTGAATTTCCTATCGATTAAGTACCATCCTAGACAGCCAGTTATTGCCCCAACCAGCATCCAAGTGTACTGAAGTGTTGACTCCTCAGTTGCCTCCTGGCTCATGGCTGATGGTCAGTTTGAAGAAGAATAGTTTTGGTGGTAGTGTTACAAACCCAGTGAACAGTGGCAGTCCTGAGACTATTAATTCTTAAACTAAGGGTCTCAAAGAGGACACCCATCCTCACACAGACTGTAGGCTACTGCCAGACTTCCATCTCGGTCACCAGCCAGCTCTTGCCCTTAATGAGGCTAGACTCCCTTATTAAGCTGTTTTATGGAGCCGTTCCTCTTAGCTCCAGGAAGCATGCCTATAAAGACATTCTGTGGCATCTCAGATGCAGCTAACATTTTTTTCCATGGTGGCACGTTCCTTGTCTGGAGCTAGGTTTAGGAAACACCAAATGAACAGGAGTCGGCACATTCAGCCAGGTCCTGGAGCTAACTCTTGCCGGCTTGACTAATTCCGCCAAGCCTCAGCTTCTCTCATTTTGTCACAGTCTCAACAAGGGAGTCACCTCAGGCTACACTCTGACTTGTATAGATGAGTCCGAGACATTTTTGCCTTTAGGGGTTCCTTCCTTCATTACAAACAAAACAAAAAACACCTCTTAAGAAAAATATAATCCAGAATAGACTATATTTATTTCCATTCTGTGTTTAAAAGAAATTAAAGTAACTTTATGGTTTCTCCCAATGTGAGTGTGCGCGCGCACACACACACACACACACACACACACACCACAAACAAATAAACGAAAACCATACTGTGGAACTGGAAAGACAGCTCATCAGTTAAGGGCACTGGTTGCTCCTCCGGGGGGGTCCAGGTATGATTCCCAGCACCCACCAGACAGCTCACAACCATCTGTCGCTCCTGTTTCAGAGGACACAACACCCTCTTCTGGCCTCCACAGGCACCAGGCATGCATGTGTGCACAGGCATACAGGCAGACAAAATATCCATACAGAAAGATTTTTAAAAACAACAAAAGCCATGTTATAGGGCCCAATAACCCCTGTGCCAGAGCAGTAAGGGAACCGGAAGCCATAAGGCAGGTGAGGCGTGCAGGGGAGACCTCAGCAAGGGGCAGAAATGGCTCCAGTTCTACAGTGCAGACACCAATGCACCAAAGACAGAGCTGGGGAGGAGAACAGGAACAGAAGGGGGGTGCCACGGGGAGAGTGGTGAGTGAGTCCCCCCACAAGCTGGTGCTGAGCACCCGAGCAAGGAGAGCCCAGTTGGGGAATCCTTCCTGTCCATTCCTGTGTGAGTCTTCACCCTGTGGTCTGCCACCACCCCTTGTCATCCCTGCCTATTCCACCTGAGCTTAGGGACCCAGCAGCCAAGAGCCTTTTCCTTCCACAGTGGAGTAAGAGTATGGCTGTTGGACTTCATCATCCTGCCTGTGTCTGCTGGTAAATCTCTGAGACTAGTCCATGATGAGGAACACTTCATACTTTGCAGACTGTAACGATCTAGGCAAGTGTGCGTGTGGTTTTTATCCAGCAAACACTCTTCTCAAACTCTTAGCACAGCTTGGAGGTCATATAGTCACAGAGTTCCACCTAGAACACAGGATGCTCAAACGTGTGTGAGTGTGTGTGTGTGTGTATCTGTGTGAGGTGGGGGTTAGACTTGCTAAAAGCAATGGCTTCTGTTCCTGCAGGTGGCTATGGGATGGATGTGACCAAGAAAAGCAAACGAGATGGCACTGAAGTCACTGAGAGAAGTAAGCGTGTCCGAATTTCTTTTACTCGGAACTGTTTTAGCTCCTCTGCAACAGTGTCCCTCATCCTAAGTCCACGGCCACCATCACCCCGCTGTGTCTCCGCAGCTTCACAGAGAGATTCCACCCCTCTCCTCAGAAGCACTCCTCTCACCCTTTACTTCCACACACTTATAATCAAATGGCTTTTACAACTTGTTCTGGGATGGAAATTGCCATTTCTGGGCCCAGGGGGTGTGGCTCAGAGGACCACCTGCCTAGCACACTCCTGCCTAGGCTCAGAGCACTACCCTCAGCACCACAGAAAGTGAAAGAGAAATAGATACAGGGAAGGAGGGAGGGGGGAGGAGGGAAGGAGGGAGGGGGGAGGAGGGAAGGAGAGAGGAGAGGGGAGAGGGGAAAGGATTGTTTTGTTCTGTGTAGGGTTACTATGAGCAGAATTTTAATACATGCCTAATCTTCTGTGGTTTAATGACTGCCTAATTCTCTGTGACTTATTTAGCTCTTTCTCTCCCTAGGGATATAGGACAATAGAAATCTGAAAGTATAAGATCTTACTTATGTTGGGGACTGGGACTGACACAACTCTGGTCTCACCATCCAAATGTACACTAAACCTGGAGAACAGACACATTTACTTTGTGGAGCTGTCCAAGTGATAAATTGAAGGGTGTTTAAACTGTCTCTCCAGCAACTCTAAATTAGGAAACTTTTTCACTTATTGTGTGACTCCCATTTATTTCCAATAACAACAAAAAAAATTCTGGTTCCACAGACTTGGAAAATAAGTTATTTTTATGTGTCAAAAAATAAAAAATCCTAAAGGCCTGTACAATGAGAAGTTATTGGGAGCTCAAAGGCCATTATTCAAATGGAGCTGTCACCTTCCAGTGAAGAGCCATCTCCTTATATGTCTTGACTGCCATTTCCACCGCATTCATAATCCTGCGTTGCCGGAAGCAAGAGAGAACTGATTGGAAGCACATCATGTAGAGGACGGGGATAGCTGGACAGTGTGGTCAGAGCGGGTGCCAACCACTGGCTTCAGGTGGCACTCAGAGGCCTGAACCACCTCCTTCCATCCCTCCTCCCACATGCATGTGTGCATGCACTCCACGCAAACACATCTGTACACATGTGCACATATACACGGGGAAAAAAAATCTCCTCCAAAGACCAGTGAGGGCCAGTGAGACGGCTCAGCACGTAAAAGCGCTAACCTGCTGGCTACATTTGATATCCAGGCCCCAGGAGGTAGAAGGAAAGACCTGACTCTTACCAATAGTTCTTTGATTTGCCCATGCATGCTGTGGTACACGCATGCCCACACACACAGTGGCTGCAGCCACGTGAGGCCCCAAATGTGAGAGAGGTAGGATTGATAGCCACAGACAGAAGTTGGCCCTGGCATGGCTTTGGGAATCCACCCCAACCTCATGTTACTTCAGAGGAACTGGGTCCTGCTTCTGAGCGGTGTTCCCTCGGACACCTGAAGCTGTCAGCATCTCTGTATGCTTGCCACCACTTGGCACTAGGGAAGCATCCTGAAAAGCTGCCTCTGGGATGCATGCATGGCTCATTTCACTGACCTCAAAAGTGATGGACTCAGGCTGTCCCCCCTGTCCACACTCGTGGGTGCCCTTGAGGGTTGCAGGATGAATCATGTCACCCTAGAGACACCTCCAACTTCATCAGGATACACGGAGTGAGATCAGCCAGGCCTTGGCTCCAGCTGGCCTAGGCGTCTTCGGGAAGGAAGAGAGCAGACATAGCATGTGTGGCTCTAAGGAAAGGAAGGCTTGTCCTCTTCCAGACTCAAAGCTAAGCCTGGACGGGAGCCATCAGTGGGAGGCCTTGGTGCCAAGACAACTCATTCTTGCAGTCAACTGATGACTTCCTTTGGCACCAAGAAGAAATTTTATATTCTACATACATTCGTTGTTGTTGCTGCTGCTGCTGTTCATATTTGCAGATTCCTCGTCATAAGACACAGCTTTCCAAAACCTTCGTTGAGCCTAATGCTTAACCTATGGCAGAGACCAGGCCCTGCCAGAGCCCAGCAATGCCAGCACATGCCACACCATCTCTTCCCTTTGTCTTTTCCAGTTGTCACGGAAACAGTAACGACAAGACTCACATCCCTACCACCAAGTAAGTGGCTCCCGTTGGTAGGTCCCGTGTGAAAGCCCCAATCTGTGATCTTGAACATGAGAGTTTACTTTCCCTCTGAGAACAATCTAAACTCTCTGGAATATGTCCTTTTGCTAGCAGCTATACTCATGTTGACTTAATACACAACAGCTAGCGAGCAACTTGCGCTGTGTGGTTCACGGTTGGAGTGTACAGCAACTGCTTGCCAGTCTCGTTTAAGGACACTCCCATCACTCCCTCTAGTGAGCCCTCTTGCTTACTCACAGCCGTGCCCATTCTAATAGCCGAGATCCAGGCCCAGCACTACCCCTGGACCCTGATGGGCCTTAGAATAGGGAGGAACCGCCCGTCTGTGGCCAGAGCAGGGTGGTAGGGACAAGTCAGGAGGAGCCCAGAGTCACCTCCGGTCCTTCCAGAACCTAGTGGCTGTTGTGTCTAGGACCTGATTGGACATTTGCGAGAGGCAAGCCCAAACTCCATCTGAGATGGAGGAGCTGCCTCGGCTAATTGTCCTACCGGGGAACTTTCTGTGCCACCAGAAAGCTCTCCTTCACATCAAGCAGGACATTCACTCCAGATATTTGTACTGAAAGTAAATGGGGGAGGGTGGAGGGCAGGGTGGAATTTGGAGTATGGTAAAAGAGAGACCCCAGCCAGCAGCATCCTGGTGAGGAGGAGGAAAGAGAAGAGCAGAGGGTGGGAAGCCACTGTGACCCAGCTCCACCGTGAGACTGTCACCTGCCTTTGCAGAAGGGAGCACCAGTAATGGATATACCAAGACAGGCTCTCTGGGTGGAGGAAGTCGGCTGGAGAAGCAGAGCCTGACCCATGGCAGCAGCGGCTACATCAACTCAAGTAGGTGCCTACTGGTCTGCGGGGCAGGGCGGCAGACAGAGGCGAGAAACACTGAAGACTCGGTCAGCACATGAGTGAGACCATTACCATGTCTGCCACTTACCTCTAAGAGTTACCCAAAGGTCAAGGGAAGGTGGGGCTGCCTCTGGAATCAGCAGCATTAGACACCTACATAAAATGGGCTCGGTTTTCATTAAGATTTCAGAACAGGTAATTTTCAAGAAGCAGAGTCCCTCTGCTTAGGCCACACCTTTTAGGAAAGGCTGTGCGTGTTTAAGGTTTACAGTCGGATTACCAGCAATGAAGGGTGAAGGCTGAGTTGCTCTGATAAGAGACTCTAATGACGTGTAGTCCTCCTGTGCTACTGTATTCCGCCGGGCGAGTACCCAACGTGAGTCTATTGTTCCCCAAGAGACGAGCTCACGTGAAAGCAAAAGAAAGAAGTATGACAAAAACATGCATGCACACAGCAGCAGCTCTGGAAGCCACTAAGATGTGGGAGAGAAAATAAAAAGGGAACACAACGCTCAGAAGGGCCCGCCCGGTGGGTTAGAGTCCAGTCCGTCTGAGCAGGGGGTCAGTGGTCCAGCATTAAGTCAACCCTATGGCAGCATCCTTACCACTTCCACGCACCCTGTGTGCATGTGAGGACATCCTACCTCTCAGGGTCTGCCCCCAAAGGCGGTAGCAGTCATCCTTCCTTCCATTTCTTTCACAGTGTCCCCGCAGTCCCTTACCCCTCTCCCAGGGCCCTCCCTTAGCACCCAGGGGGTTATGTGGCTAATACCACTGTGTCTCGGTGCAGTGGGAGCATCTCTGGTGAGGCGGTGCCACGAGGATTTACACTCTTTCCCACTTGCAGGTGGAAGCATCCGAGGCAACGCTTCCACCTCCAGTTACAGGAGAGCGCATTCACCCGCCTCTACCCTGCCCAACTCTCCGGGCTCCACCTTTGAAAGGAAAGCTCACATGACCCGCCATGGAACTTATGAAGGTATCTGATGGCTTCCTGGTGTAACTTTGCTTGCCCTGCGCATGTTGACTTCTTGGCTTTGCGCGGGTCTTCACCCTGCCCAATCTTGCATCCACACTATTGGAAGATTCATTCATTCATTCATTCATTCATCTCTCTCATTTATTTTTTTTATCCACTTACTCACTTCTCAAATAACATGTTACCATGTTTTCCACTGTACTAAATGCCTTATGGATCTTATCTTCAAGGACACCATGGTCTATAGACAATTGAAGACCACGGAAAGAGCAGTAAGGCCTAGTTGATGGAGGTTTCTGTTTTCCACTAAGGAAATCAAAGATGGCTATGGAGGTGGTGCTACTTAAGCCTTGGTCTCCTAGCGACAGTCACAGATGGAAGGACAGGACAGTTCAGGGTGGGGAAGCCATGGCATACAGGACAGTCCAGTGCCAAAATGAGGATGAGAGGCCCAGACTCTGTGCTAGGTTTAGACTTTAGTCTCCACATAAGAAGACACAGAGGTTTCTGAACCAAACCATGGGTCATATTTGAGCCCCGGAAAGCTTGACACTATGGATGGGTGACAAGTTAAAAATAAGTCTTCAAGAGTGCAGAAGGGGGAAATCTGGTCTGGGACCCAGTGGAGGAGGACTGGGAGGGGTAAGATAAAAGAGGCTTTGCTGTGGATGAAATGGGAGGGAAATCTGGAAATAGCCATCCCTGGGGTTTCAAATGCAGAGTGGGATCGTGGTGGTGTCCACAGTTGAAACAGGAAACTCAGGAGGAAGGCCCTGCTTGGGTGAGTTCTGCTAAGAGAATTCTCCAGAAACACTTCCAGCTACAGGGTTCACACTGCTGTAGCTGGGACCCCTACCTGCTAGGAAGCTTTATGGCTAAGTAGCCATTTGTACTAAGTCTCCTTAGTCTCCTCTCCAGGGAGCTCCAGTGGCAACTCCTCCCCTGAGTACCCACGAAAGGAACTCGGTAAGTCCCCTCCTTATTTTCCAGCTGAATGCTTTAGTGATGCAAGTGTGCGCTGCACACACAAACAAACAAACACACACACACACACACACACACACACACACAGCCTGAATAGCGGGATGTGGGTCAGGGATACCACGAGCCAAATGACCTCTTCTAGTTTGGTTCCTGCTGACTTGCCTTCCCCTTCACTCTGAAGCATCCTAAGGGTGACTCCCAGTCACATTAGCTTGCTGTCACCAGCCTTTGCTCATGACACCACTAAAATGGCAAGCCATTTGCACAAGGTTTATGCTAGGACACACAAGCCCCTAAGGCCAAGCAGTAACTGTAGAACCCTTTTTTTGGTGGCCTTCACAGAGGCCTGCCACCGAGGAGGAGCAGCAGTCTCAGAGCTCAAATGAAGACACCCCAGCTCCTCCTTCATAAGTCCCTTCCAGGGGCAGCGTCATTCGCCTGGGCCACCCTCAGTTGTGTCTTCACTTAAGTGACCTTAAGTCTTTGATCCTATTCTTAGAATCTCAATGCATAGCTGAACTGGGGTTACCTAATGATTATAATTTTCTCTATTTGCTTACCTTTGGAAAACCAAGGCAGGCTTTAATAAACAAATTAAAGATTTAGCAGTCTTTGGGTCCATTTGACAATGTTTTCAGCTGGTCCTAATGCATCACACACACACACACACACACACACACACACACATCTATCTCTCAGACACAGTGCTCTAAGCATTAGCTAACTCAATATTTGCTCAAACAAATTGCATTGAGATGTTGCAAAAATCATTATTTACCCTTCAACATCTGGGAAACATTTCTTCAGCATCTGCTATACAGAACCCCCCTACACCCCACTACCCCTGTCTAGATTTAGACACTTTGAAAATATCACCAAGTGTCAAAAATATTCAACATGCCAGAAACACGCCTAAGACCATATTTCTCTTTTTCTCAGCCTCTTCTTCAACCAGAGGACGAAGCCAAACACGAGGTGAGTACCACCACTGAATTCAGTCCAACTCACTCTGAGCAGCTGACTCACTCTGAGCAGCTGGTACGTGCCAGCCTGGAGCCAGGAAGCCAAGCGTAGGAGAAAAAGTAACACGTAGCATCCTCCCTGAGGAGCCTTGAGGACTGACAAGGCCTTGGCCAACTCCAGGGGCATGGGAAGAGGGTATCTGATAACGGCCTAATGGGTTCCAGTGACAGTGACACAGATGTCAGATCTGTCTTCATGGCTACCCTCCCAGATGTGCTTTGGCAAGATAAGCAAAAGTCCCTCTTTTTCAAATTACTGCAAGGGATAATTTTGTAAAGTCATCATCTAGAAATGATAGAAAAGAAAAGGTCTCTAGGAGAAGCCACCCCAGCAGAGCCCAGAGTGACCACAGAAGCCTCGTGTCAGATTGTGCCGACGGCAGAGTCCTTTGGGCTCTCTGCGTGCTCGCTGTGTCCAGGTTCTCCTGTCACAGTGTCTCACTCTCATCGGGAGCTTAAGTTCGGCCTACCCCAGCCACCCACGGCTTTAGGATGATTATTAAAAGATGCCCACTCTCGCCAAAGCTAATCCTGTAAAGCTGGCTGCTCATGGGCCTCCTGTGCTGATGACTAACTGAACGTTGGAGAGTTTAGAGTCTTCTGCCTGTACCTTAAGTGAGCTGGGAGGCAGAAAGATGCTGGATGCTGACAACTGTGAATAGGGCGGTGATAAAGTGTCTCGTGGCCTCCTTGCTCAGCCTAGGCTCTCGTTAAGTCTCAGGTGCCTAGGGGTGCACAGTTGGCAAGTGGAGTGGGGAAGGGACATCCCCTTTGTAGTGACACCCAGGTCTCCTGGTGAATAACTGAGAGGTCACAAAGTATCCCAGGGAACCATCCTGTGCTCAGACCTCAGGGCAGTGATGCAGGCAGACTCCCTCATCCACAGCATCCCTGTCTCTTCTCTCCCCTCCTACAGAGAGCGAAATTCGAGTTCGGCTGCAGAGCGCCTCGCCATCTACCAGATGTAAGTGGCCACGGTCCTACCACCATGAGAGTGTCTAGGAAACAGAGTAAATCAGATGCAGGTGCAGCACAGTGCTGAGGGGTTAGGGAATATTGGGTGCACTCACTCACCCCCTACTACCCTGCATGCATTTATAGTGCCCATTTATACTCAGTCAACAAACATCCTTGAGGGCTTCCTGGATGTGGGCCCCTGGTCTAAGGTCTGGAGCCACTAAGGTTGCTGAGTAAGCCGTGGTCCCTGGTTAGTAATTCAGAGTCTAATGGGGAAATGGAAAACCACTCAGCGCCCACAGCTCAATGTGAGGGAACACAGCACAGGGAGGATGGAGACGGGGCCAGAGAAGCCTTCTACGCTAGGGTTGGCTAAGGAGAAACTGAATGGTGGGTCAGGGTGAGGGTCGGGAGATATAGCTATAGCTAGAGGCCCCCCAAAGGCAGCTCTCTATGGAGTCCCAAAGGGAGGGGTCAGGTGAGAGAAGCGTTAAGAGTTGAAAATGGGGTTTTTAACTTCATCTCAAAGGTCAGAGATCCAGCAGTCTCAGCATACTGAACACTTCAGATCCCTCTTGCCCTTTGTTAGAGGCTCCATTTTGATATGATCCTGACTTTTAGGGTGGGACCCAGGGACAAAGCATAAAGGAAGAGCTGGTATTCGACCTGGGCCCCGAGAGAGGCTGGCCCCAGAGCTTGACACCTGGTCATGGGATCTGACCCCGTGTCTAACCCTTTCTCACCAGAGTCCTTCCAGGCTTAGAGATGTTGATCCCAATGGATGGGGCTTTCTGGGGAGAGAGGCAGGGCAGTTCCCAGCACCTGCTGTCTGTCCATCTGCTTGTCCCCTGCTCACTGCCCTTGCCTGATACCCCCTTCCTTCCTGTGGGCCACTCCGAAGGGACACAAGGACCTGGTTCTCCTCAGTCACCTTGTTGCAATGGAACCATCCAGATAGGTCTGAAACTAAAGCAGATATGAATGCAGAGGCAGTGAAATGCCTAATGAGGTCGAATCAGACAATATCTTCCAAGGACTTGGAGCTCCTGTGTTCATGACTGTTAACGCTACAAACCGTCAGGTTTATAACAGTCATAAATTGGCCAATTTTAAGATTATAAAGCTAATGGAGCGTGTCCCCACATACAAGGCGGACGGTAGCCTCTCTGATATAAGGGGGCCGTCAATATCCATCCGTTCTCTGATCTTTGGACTTAGGAAAGGGTCCAGGGCCTGATGGGAAAGTCTGGGGTTCTCTGCAGGGACAGAGCTGGATGAGGTGAAGCGTTTGCTTAAGGGGAGCCGATCCGCAAGTGCGAGTCCGACCAGGAACACCTCCAACACACTCCCCATCCCCAAGAAAGGCACCGTAGAGACCAAAACAGTGACAGCGAGCTCCCACTCAGGTAAGCTTGGCGGCTCCAGTCTGCCATGGGGCCATGGGGACAGTGTGGCAGGTGTGCCCTCAAGACCTTTCGGCTTTGCCAGAACTGTAAAAGTACTGAGCGCCTGCTCTTCAGAGCTGTGAAGGTCTGGGCGGGGCTTTCTCATCCACCTGGTTGGCTGTCCTCTGAGGATGTGGTACCCCACCCTAAATCCTTAAGCTCCCCACCCAAGCAGCTTCTGAGAGTGAAGATGTGTTGGTTAGGTCTCCCAAAAGAAGGCTGAGAGGAGATATGTAGTGTTTACATCATCGGGAGTGAAGTATTTATCTTGTGCCTACTGTGTGTCAAGCCTTGAGAGAAGGCTCTGAACAAGAGAGGCACAGTCGATGTCATGGCAGAGAGGAGGGTCACTGGGAAGTTGGACAAGATTCTAAGAGGCTAGGGCCACCCAGGTTGGGAATTCTCAGCACCCTTATGGAGTGTGTGTGTTCCATGAGAGAAGTACTTCTTCAGATGACAGAAAGAGACGTTAGCAGAGACATGGACAGAGATGAGAAAAGAATTGGCATCTTCTGTGCATGATGATTTCCTTCTGTTTCTGGGAAAGTCTTGATACCATGACCTTCCTTGTATGACTTCCCTGTAAAGCCAAGTCTCCAAGCATATTAGCAATGGTCTGGCCAGCTCCCTCTCCCATGTAATAGGCAGAAATGGCATCATATTTGAAGATCTGTGAAAAGCCCTGTCAGGGACAGAGCGCCTTTAGATCTGGTTGATGCACAGAGATGCTTTACTGGGTACCTAAGCAAGGTCACTATGATCAAGGAGCCACTGTACCTGCACACTCCTCTGTCAGGTACATACCCCACATCTGCTAAGGATGACTAAAAGTAGCTCCTGAATGAACGACCCCATGACATCTTTGAAAATGACAGTAAGGGAGTTGTACCCATTGGAGGAGGCTAGTCACCAAGAAGTAGGAAAAGAAATCTTACAAGACATAATGAGTAGATTCTAAAGCAAACTAGTATCAAATTTCACCAAGAACTGGCAAGAATTCTGTGATCTAAGAGATCAAATCTTGACTTCAGTCAAAAGTGGAATGGCTCGGCGCCTCAGGCTGTCCTGAACTGAGGGAGATCCCGAGATATGGGACCTTCAGTGCTAAAGTGCTGGGAAGGCCCAGCAGGAAAGAGTTTAAATCTCTCCCAGTGATGAATGTTTGTGCTTCTATTCCTAGTATCGGGAACCTATGATTCGACAATCCTGGACACCAACTTTCCACCCCACATGTGGTCCTCCACCTTGCCTGCAGGGTCCTCCCTGGGGGCCTATCACAACAACATAACAGCCCAGAGCACATCCCTCCTCAACACCAACGCCTACTCAGCGGGATCAGGTAGGTGTGACTGCACACGACTTGTCACTCCCAGGTGGGGACAGCCGCAGCTCCTCTCTGCCATTGAAGAGCTCCCTTGTTCTGTGCCATCCCAGAGCCTCCGGGGAGGGGGTTTTGCTGGCCTAATGGCCAAAGCCCATTCATTTCAACTTAATCAACTAGATTCTAGCAGGTATTTCTTATAGAATGAACATCCCAGACGGGGTATCAGGAGAAATATAATGGGAAAAGGATCAGAAAACCATGTACCAATGAGTGTAAACTGATTGTGAGAATCTTAAACAACTCAATTTTCTGAGACCCCCACTCTATAAAATGCAGCCACTAACAAGAGAGCCATTAACTGGATCCACTATCACAGGCTCGTGTCTGGTTCTCTGCATCTAAGAGAGAGAACTGAATATTAAGGGTTTTTCTCTTCTAACAACCAAAGTGTAACAGGACACACGAGCCAGATCCCAGCGTTTCTTCTGACACGCCCACAGAGTCTGAGCTTGTGGTTTGCCCTGGGCCTTACTGTTATCTGTTTTCTCTTTCCCACTGTAGTCTTCGGAGTGCCAAATAACATGGCGTCCTGCTCTCCCACCCTGCACCCCGGACTCAGCAGCTGCTCCTCAGGTCAGAGCCTGCCACCTTGTCTGTCACCTTGGTTGTCCCCTTATGCTATGTTGAAAAGAATTAATTTGTGTTTATTTCATGTGGATGAACGTTTTTTACCTGCATGTATATTTGCTCTCCGTTACTGTGAAGTGCCTACAGGGGGCAGTAGAGAGCCCTGGATCACGGCGAACTGGAGCCTCCATATAGAGGCACTGAGAGCCACACCAGTTAGGACAATCCAGACAATCCCCTCAGCTATGTCCACAGGCCAACTCAAACAGACAGTCCCTCACTGAGAATCCCAGTGATTCCCACTGAGACTTCCTAGGCTATGTCAAGTAGTTAAGTGCACAACCACAAGCCGGGGAGTCGCAGCCGGGGCAAGGATTTAGCAGGGTGTGGTAATATACGCTTTTAATCCCAGAACCCCAGAGGAGAGGCAGGTAAATACTTGAGTTCAAGACCATACTGATGTACACAGTGAGTTCCAGGGCTGTATAGAGCTATGCTGTCTCAAGAGGGGGGTCTTCAAATAAATCACTTTAAATAAAGCTCAGTGATTGTTTTTACAGTGTGCCACCTGGGCCACTGCCCCCGTGAAGACCTGGGGTTAGGGCAGGGGAGGGGACTCGGTGGCATTCAACACCTACATTGAACTTAGCTACTCCTTAGTTGGAGTAGAAAACACATAACCTGTGGGAAGCAATAAGAGAATCCTGTAAAGCAACAGGAATTAAGTGAGTTTGTAAGGAGTAAGGTCTAAGAGGGCTTCCTGGTGGAAGTGGGCTTGAGAACTAGGAAAAGAAACAGGACATTAAGCCCCACACTGTTGAAGAGTTGGGGGTTTCTGCTGTTGTTGTTGTTTTGTTTTTGTTTGGTTTTTCAAGACAGGGTTTCTCTGTGTAGCCCTGACTGTCCTGGAACTCACTTTGTAGACCAGGCTGGCCTCGAACTCAGAAATCCNGTGTAGCCCTGACTGTCCTGGAACTCACTTTGTAGACCAGGCTGGCCTCGAACTCAGAAATCCGCCTGCCTCTGCCTCCCAAGTGCTGGGATTAAATGTGTGCGCCACCATCGCCTGGCTGTAAGAGTTGCTTTCCTGTGTTTCCTCTGGGTGGATCAGATCGCTCCTGAGCCACCTTCTCAGGTTGGCCAGCTCATTGGTGCTATCTCTCAACGTATGGTGTGAAGAAGATAGGCTGTCTCAAAAGTGGGTGGGGGTTTGTGTGCTTGAGTCAGAAGAGTTGAAAGGAGAGGTAGAGACCCACCATGTTGGTGCTTCTCCGTCTATATGCCTGCACTCGGTTCCCACGCTGCGTACCAACCAGCCATAGAGAGCTACAGGGATGGGATAGTTTAGGATTTTGAGGGAGGTTAATATTTGGCAGGCCCTATGTTAACTACTGCTATGAAGTCACATGGCTCTTTCTCTGGAAAAGTCATTAATAATGTTTACTATGGGTGGGAGATGATCACGTTACTAAGAGCAATGAAAACCAGTTAAGTTTTACAGTCTGCCACTGGCAAAAAGTTTTCACGAAAATGATCTGGGGGTCTCCAGGAGGCTCCCAGCCTCCAGAGAACATCCTTACCAATACTCTCCATCTCTCTCACAGTGTTTGGCATGCAGAACAATCTGGCCCCCAGCTCTTCTGTCCTCTCCCATGGCACAACCACCGCTTCCACAGGTTGGTAGCACAAGTTTGGAGCTCAGAACTGGGAATCAACAGCCCTTAGATACCTACAACCTACAACATACCTTTTTACAAACCGTTAAAAGGACCAAGCAACCTTTTCCCATCAATAAAACAGCCCTCTCTCCGAGCCTCGAGAGGCCAACCTTTATCCCTCGCCATCTCCAACGTGAGTTAAACACATGGGGAGCCTGTAAGCCCAGCACCCCCACCCTGCGACTTCTACCCAGCTGGTTAGGGCAGTGGGCTCCTGAGCTCACAACGCACTTTTCTGCTGACCACTTCCACTCAAATACATCTTAGTGGTTGTTTCTATGGTGGGCGACCCAGGCCATTGGTCCAGTGCAGACCTGGTGTCAGAGCAGGAGAAGGGGCGTGGTGGTGTTCAGTTCCTGCATCCAACTTGCCTGCTCCTTAGTTGGAAGAGAAAACACTTAACCCAATAAGAAGCAATAAGAGAATCCTGTAAAGCAACAGGGGTTAAGTGAATTTGTAAAGAGTAAAGTCTAAGAGGACTTCCTGATGGAAGTGGGCTTGAGCACTAGGAAAAGAAACAGGACATTAAGCCCCACACTGCTGAAGAGAGTTGATTTCATTTGCTTCCTCTGGGCGGATCAGACGGCTCCCTAGCCACCTTCCCAGGCTGGCCAGCTCAGGGTGCTTTTTCTCTCGCAGCATACGGAACGAAGAAAAACGTGCCCCAGCCTCCCACTGTCACCAGCACCGGCGTGTCCACCTCTGCCGGTGAGTTCTAGTGCCAGCTTCTAGGGCTCAGGTCGTCACACAGAAAGAAGTACCTGACGTAGCACGTGGTACCCTGGGAGACAGGCGAGAACAGCCCCATAGACCAGTCATCCAGCCCGGCCTGAGCTCACGACAGCCAGACATAGCCGGCAAGATGCTTCATAGCATCACTGCCTAAGAGACCAGGAGCACCCCCGTACACACTGGTGAACCTCCTTCCCGCCCCCCATCCACTTCTGTTCTCTCCAGCCTGCACCACCAGTGTCCAGAGTGATGACCTCTTGCATAAAGACTGCAAGTTCCTGATTCTGGAGAAAGACAACGCACCAGCTAAGAAGGAGATGGAGCTCTTGATCATGGCCAAGGACAGTGGGAAGGTCTTTACCGCCTCCCCCGCCAGCATCTCTTCAAGTAAGCCCAGGCGGAGCAGGTAGCACGGGCTTCAGATGAAGGGCTTCACAGGGACAGGAGGCCCGAGACTTCTACAAGGGGTGCTTTGAACCGATTTAGTCATCAAATCACGGGGATCCCATTTGATGGAAAAATATCTGCCTGGACCTGCCTTGAGTATATGGAAGCCAGGAAAACTTGGGAGCGCCCACAGGGAGTCTGCGGGCAACAGGACTCTAACCACAGCCCCCAGTGAGAGAGATTAACCCAGGGAAATTGGACTAACTTCCTAGTGGGCTAACCTTGGTCTTCCCAGGGAGTGGGGCTATGAACAGGCAGGGCGAGTGGAGAGAGAATAGACCAGATGATCACTGGCTCTGTGCTCAGCTTCTTTTTCAGAGGACACCCTGAAAAAGGAGAAGCAGGCTGCATATGCCGCCGACACCTGCCTGAAGGCGGATGTGAATGGTAAGGCAAATCTGACCCTGCCCCCCAACTTCAACAAAGCCATCTCATAACATTCAATATGGGGTCAACTGGCGGTACCCAAGAGTGTTAGGAACTTAGAATCCAGACCTCCTCAGACTTGCTGGGTGGGAAGCTGAAGTTATAATGTGGGAATGTGTATGTGTTCATGTGTTACATGTTCATGTGTGTGTGTGTGTGTGTGTGTGTGTGTATGTTCACATGTGTGCACGCATGCGTGGGTGTGCATGCATGTGGGTGTGCACTGTGTGGGGTGTATGTGTGTAGGGGTGCATGTGTGGGTACACAGGTAGGTTCACATGTGGGGGTTCATTACATAGGGTTTCATATGTGTAGGATACACATATATGTGTTTATATGATCTTCTTCTACACATGCTCATCTCCAAACTTACGTATGTACTTTTAGGAGACCTAAATACCGTGTCCACAAAGAGCAAGATGACCTCAGCAGGTGAGTAAGAATGGGGGTGGGGTGGGGCTGCTGTGAAAGGATCTGGCCACGGTTAGTGGGACAAATAATGTCACACATGAGCTGTTCAGATCTGGCCTCCTAAAGGCCTGAAAGGAAGAAGGATAGAAGATGGGAGTGGACAGGCTGAGGCAGTGGGTAACCACAGAGTCACAAAGACAATGTTTCACGGGCTCCACAACTCCTATCCGTCAGCCTGTATGATCCCTGAGGCTGTCCCACGCTTGCTCCAGCCCCCTGCAGTTTCTTCTTCCTCCCTTGCCTTGGGAGAGAAGTTTGGTTTTTAGAGACAGGGTTTCTCTGTATAGCCCTGGCTGTCCTGGAATTCACTTTGTAGACCAAGCTGGCCTCAAACTCAGAAATCCGCCTGCCTCTGCCTCCCAAATGCTGGGATTAAAGGCATGAGCCACCACGCCCCACTCAGCCTTACCTTTTTAAAGGTGTTTTTAGGTTCATGGCACTAAGTGTAACTCCAGGGTGCTGTGGGAGCCACAAAGGCGGAGGCATAGCGACCAGGGAGTGTAGGTTTAGGCTTAAGCAGATGAAGGCGTTGTGACAGATGCATATGACACTCTTAACAATGAAGATGTTTTAAACCTTGTGATGTGGGCTGCATCCTCCGATGATTTCATTCCATTACCGTTTTTATGAAGCAGGTCATCTGTGAACCTCATTTTATAAAATGTCAGGGTCACACAGCCAAAGCCTGGGGATTTCAGACTTACTCTCCAGCCGTAACCCTGTGTTCATGAAAAGTCCCATGTAAATTCAAATCCTCCTCTTCCTCTTCCTCCCCCTCCTCCCCCTCCCCACATGATGACACTGGTTTTAAAGGGAGATGGGCAGGAGCCTCCTGGATTCAATTCACCCTTCCTGTTTCTTCCACAGAAAACCACAGCTATGACCGAGGTGGCGGCAGTGGCGGCAGAGGCAAAGGCGGAGGCGCCGGTGGTGGTGGTGGTGGCGGCACCAGTGGCGGTGGAGGAGCATGGGGGGCTGCACCAGCCTGGTGCCCCTGCGGCTCCTGCTGCAGCTGGTGGAAGTGGCTGCTGGGCCTGCTGCTCACCTGGCTGCTGTTGCTGGGTCTGCTCTTTGGCCTCATTGCTCTGGGTAGGTATCAAGGCCACCAAGCCTAAAGTCCCCAGCCCCTCCAGCCCTTCCTAGGGATGGGAGCGTGCACTCGTGGTCCTGAGGGTTGGAGCCACGTAAACCCCGTATGATAGGAAACAGCCCATGGAGGAACTTGGCCCAAGCCTTGAGATCACATGCAGAACACCGTAAGTCTAAGGTCCTAGCTCCGCGCTGGTGGCCTTTAATAAGGCCACACTGCCCCTGTGGTCTTTCTGCCTGAGCCTTTAATCTCTTCCCTTGCTACCACCCTCTCCACCTCCCAGAGGAAGGGGAACCGTTCTGTTTGTATTCGGCTCCAGAGGTGGCGTTCCTTGAGGTTCGGGAGGATGTTGGCTGTTACTGCCCATAAGGGTTGTCTCTGCATACGTACTGCTGAAATAAGTACCCGGGGGTGTGAAGAAGTCCCCCCCCCCAGACCCAGAGCCCCAGGGCAAGTGCCAGACTCAGTCCTCACTGATGGCCCACATTTGTCCCTCACAGCGGAGGAGGTAAGGAAGCTGAAGGCCCGCGTGGAGGAGCTGGAAAAGACCAAGGTGCTATATCATGACGTCCAGATGGACAGAAGCAGCAGGGACCGCCTCCAGGCCGAGGCACCCGGCCTGGGACCTGGATTAGGCAAGGCTGAGCTGGATGGCTACAGCCAGGAGGCCATCTGGCTGTTTGTAAGGAACAAGCTGATGACCGAGCAGGAGAACGGTGAGAGCCAGGAGCACAGCCAGTGAGCCTTATGCCTGTCCTGGGGACATTTCTCTCTCTCTCTCTCTCTCTCTCTCTCTCTCTCTCTCTCTCTCTCTCTCTCTCTCTCT
>NC_034590.1:159013382-159016055 GCF_900095145.1 Mus pahari | reverse complement strand
GAGAGAGAGAGAGAGAGAGAGAGAGAGAGAGAGAGAGAGAGAGAGAGAGAGACTCACAATTTGCTCTTTCTTGTAGGAAATCTCAGAGGAAGTCCTGGTCCAAAAGGTATTGGAGTGGCCCCACCTTTCCCCTGTTCTCATTCCTGGAAGGGAGGCACATTGCCCTGGGGTTGGACTCTGTTTCCTTTGTGCAAATGGGAGAGTGTGGATAGCACCTAACTGTCTGTCTGTCTGTCTGTCTGTCTGTCTGTCTGTCTGTCTGTCTGTCTGTCGGAAGGCTGGGAGTTGACTCTGCAGTCAGTCAGACCTCACAGCAGGGTCAGAAGCCTAGGCACAACACAGGAGAAGCCTAGTGGTCTATGCCTGGGTGTCTCTGGCAGGGCTGCAGGGACCTGGCCCCTCAACTTGACATGTGGCTCACGTGTTGCCACACAGCTGTGAAACACAGGTGTGAAAGTGGTTCTTGGTTATTACACAATCTCACAGTATCATCTTTCCGGTTTTAGGTGACACGGGGAATCAAGGACCTAAAGGTATTCCAAAGACGCTTACCTTAAACACAGGGGGTGGGGTGAGTGGGGTGGTGGCTTAAAGCAAGCAGAAAACCCCTCAGGCTGAGAAAAGTGATTTAGTCGGCTATTATCCTTGCACGGTGAAAGAGGAGGTCCCCAATCCTATCTCCCCTTGCTGACACAAAGCAGCTTCCCTTGCCTAATTTCACTGGGAGTCTTATCAACTCTGACGTGGGCAGGGGGTACCCAAAGATTCTGGGCCCTTGCCAGAGTCTCTGATTAAGTGAATGTGGATGGGCCCAGGAACCTTCTGTCTTCATCACCCCAAGGGATTCTGCACCCAGGGGTGCCTTCCCTAGGAAGCACCATTCCAGGAGAAAGGTCCGCCTCTGTCCTTGACTGTTGTAATTCACTTCCCGAGAGACCCCAGGCAGGAACTGGGTTCCTCCTTTGACAGCCTTCACTCCTGTTTGTCTCCTTCATGGTTCCCACACACCTCCAACTTCAGCACACACCCTGGCTCCCTACCCAATTCTGCCTCCCAAGGCCTACAAGCCCACACTCCTCCAGACCCTGCTTAGGATGGGAGCTTGGTGGTTCTGGAGTCCCCAGCCTGATGTGTCAGGTGAAGTACAGGACTCCTGAAAGCATTTGAACGTCAGAAAACCATCCAGTTTTCACTATAATTATGTCCCAGACAACTTACGGGTCCTAAGGATGAAAAAACGTATTTGTGGTTTTAGCAATTTGAATGGAACTGGGTGTAACCACTCCTGAGAACTTCATATAAATCCTGCTAGTGGCTCCTCACGGGACCAGACCAGGTTCTCCATCTGTCATCTCCTTTTGTTTTGTCCCCACAGGAGACCGAGGTCTTCCTGGGACCCCAGGTATGTAGCCTGCAGCGATCTCTGGTGCTGTTGGCTTGGGCATGCTCAGTCCTCGCTGCCAACCTCAGGAGGGAGCACAGGCTGAAGTCTTCTTTACATCCTCAGGTATCCCTGGGCCCCTGGGCCACCCTGGCCCCGAAGGACCAAAGGGACAAAAAGGCAGCATTGGTAAGAACCCTCTTTTCTAATCATTCATTTCTTCTTCGATCTCTTCCTACGCATTTATTCAGTAGATCCTGTTTTAAAAGACATCACTAACTACATACAACAGAGAAAGACGGAGCATTAAATAGGGAATTTGAAAAAAGGAGAGGGCTCGGCAGGCACAGACCTAGGGACACATTCAGAGCAGAGGGGGCCACCAAAGCCAAAGCCCCAAATGGTGGATGGGGGGGGGGGGGGGGGCGGGAAACTTGAAGAGGCAGACGGGGTGGCCGGCAGCAAGCCACCTGCGGCATTAAGGCAAACCCCACGCGGAGATGGTGAACCGAGAAGGAGCTCACAGATTTGGGGCAGAGGCAGGATGCCTGGTACCCACAGGGTCACTCTGGTCCTGAGCTGAGCAAGGCTGCAGAGGAAGAGAAACAACAGAGACCTAGAAGAGGCTTTGGGCCATCCATCGTTCTGCTGAGGAGGGACTGTCTGAGGTATGGCACGGGACCCTAACTGTGAGCTTGCCCATTCCCACGTTTAGGAGATCCTGGCATGGAAGGACCCATAGGCCAGAGAGGACTAGCAGGCCCCATGGGACCTCGTGGTGAACCTGGGCCTCCTGGGTCTGGAGAGAAAGGAGACAGAGGTAAGAGGTGACGCCTACACCAAGAGGATTAGCTGCATCCATCTATCCCTCCATCCATCCATCCCTCCATCCATCCCTCCATCCCTCCATCCATCCCTCCATCCATCCCTCCATCCATCCCTCCATCCATCCATCCATCCCTCCCTCCATCCCTCCATCCATCCATCCCTCCATCCATCCCTCTATCCATCCATCCCTCCATCCATCCCTCCATCCATCCCTCCATCCCTCCATCCATCCCTCCATCCCTCCATCCATCCCTCCATCCATCCCTCCATCCCTCCATCCATCCATCCATCCCTCCCTCCATCCCTCCATCCATCCATCCCTCCATCCATCCCTCTATCCATCCATCCCTCCATCCCTCTATCCATCCCTCCATCCCTCCATCCATCCCTCCATCCATCCCTCTATCCATCCATCCCTCCATCCATCCATCCCTCCATCCATCCCTCCATCCCTCCATCCCTCC